>NC_044002.1:21584899-21674899 GCF_902150065.1 Myripristis murdjan | reverse complement strand
GCCATTCCAAACTGACGTACGTAGGTACCAGCCAAACTTCGGTGTGTAGAGTAGGAGCCCGTCCCGGCCCCACTGTGTAAATATCCGACGGGACGGCTCGCCTCCCTGCGAGTTAGCGCGTGGCGTTTTCAACGTGAAGTTTTTCGCAATACAGACACTCCCGCGCTCTGTGCACAAGCCAGTCTCTTGAACCCTGTGTGTCTTTCTGTCCACCGCTCTTCAGATACACATGGAGATGGGGGGAAAAAGAAAAAAAAGATAAAAATCCAAAAACAGGCTAGCGGGGTACACACTCGTCCTCCGCTCGTACATTCCCATTCAAACCAAATCCAGGTGTCGCCGTTATTCGTTGGTTTTCATCTTGAGTCTGAACGCAGATAAAAGCTTGGAGAAAACTCTGACGGCAAAAAGCATCAGAGACGTTCCTTATCCTTCCTCTTCTGGGATGTAAAGAGAAGGCAGATACATGTTGAAGAGTTCCTCAGACACTCCATTCTGATTTCAGTATTGAACATAAATCTCACGATCAGATTGCTCCTTTCCAAAGTCCAGTTTTCCGGTTCATGGCGATCTTCATGTGAAGGTTCTGACATCGATTCTGAAAATCCCGACGTTGATCTTGACCTTTTTTCAGTGCATGAAGATTTTCGCTAAGTGATATTTGTAGCGTACTTCTTGTCCCGCAGAAGCCGTCTGCTGATCTGCTAGCCTGCGGAAACTCAGATGACCAAATTCCATATGTTGAGCGAATGAACAGGATCAGCTAGTGCCATCCAGGCTGAAGGCAGGCGTCTTTAGGACGTCCAAGCCGTGATGGTGTGGAGATCCTGAAAGCTTGGACCAAAGCAAAGCCGGACTTAAGCTGCAAAATTAACTGAAATACGTCTGATTTGAAACTGAATTGGAATTAGTATGGAATCAAATCGAATCGGGAAATCAGTGCCAATCTGCAGTCAAGCCAACACACGACTGAAAACAGTACAGTACTAAATTTTATATCGTGTTTACAGAAAAGGACAATTTCTGACAATCTGCAGTCTGACAAAGTTCGTTTTTATAGTAAAACTGAATTTCTACCGACGTTTCTCTACACCTATCTACTTTCTTTTAAAGCATCATTAGAGAACAAACGGCTGTCTGACTTCTTTCCTCACATGGTCAGCCGTGAGGATTCAATCCCAAGGTTTCAGGCTCAAAATGCAAGCTCAAACCCAAGCGAATAACCTGACCGGACGCCACTCGGACGGATACGAACCGCGTATCCTCGAATCATCGAATCCGAACATCCATTTTGTACTTTTCCTCTTCGCCTGTCGTGACGTTAGCCTTGTCGACGTTTACATATCCGGTTGCCTCCGCCGTCAACAGACTGTTAAGTGGAGAGGACTTTGTGGCGCTAACACAGGTTTATAAAAGAAAGACTGGTAGCATCACTGGGGCTCCACCTGTACCCCTGTAAGTTACCCGGCTGGCCCGTGTGTATCTATTTGTGTATTTCTGTGTGTCCTCATTTGCCTCGATCTCGCTCATCTCACTAGAGAATCCAGATGTTAGAATGTGGAGAAACAAAACGAACACCAGTGCCTTGTAGAGTTGGACTGGGGGACGTCGGTCTGTTCGGGGGTTTGGTTTGGGTGATGGGAGGCGTTTGGGCGGGCGGGGCGGCGGTGATGGCGGCGGCGTGGAGCGTGCAGACGCAGCCAAAGTCTTAACAGTCCCGGTCTTCACTGCCACTGCAAACCAATCAGAAGCTGCACAAGATCATCGTGCAGTCAAACGGTTTTGTGTCTTTGCTGCGATGCTGGAAAAATCCACAGTGAGACGGGTCAACAAACAAACTCAGAGCTTCCTCTAAGAAAATCAAACTAAATAACTTGGATCTGAGGGTCGGATCACCTCAAACATGTTTGGAGAACTTGGCTAAGAGTCTTGAGAGTGTAACCATGCCATTCAACGTGATGTAAAACAGCAAAATACCTAAAAAATGCATCTTGGTCCACTTCCAGGAGAACTAAGAAGCAGCTACAGGAATCGGCCCCTGAATGCCGGGTTTATGGCTGTGACGGGATCAGCGTTGGCAGCCGAGCGCCAGCCGCTCCTCCGGCTCGGGAAGCTGAGCCAAATGAACCGAGGGCAAAGCGGAGCTCATGTTGAGCTGCTGGTTCACATGTTTCCTCGCCGGTGTGAACATGGAGACATCAGAGCAGGGAAACGGCAGCAGAGTGCGGTTTAAGAGAATCAGGTTCGTTTTTTCACTTCTGAATGAGGCCAAAACCTCGGACCCTTGTGTGCCCGAAACTCGCAGCTCTGCCTCATTTTCTAGAAGGTCCAGTTTGCTTTAATGTGGCTGTGGATCTCCGTTGGAGGTGGTTTTGCCTCAGGGACTGATACGAAAAGACATTTTGTTTTGTTAAAGGCAGACTGCGCAGTTTCAGAGGAGGCTGTGACCCACCTTGTTATGATGCGGTCGAATGATGAATAACACTCAATTCTCAGAGGAATATAAATCAAATAAATCACTCAGAGGTTCGGGACAGCTCTTTTAGCTCATCATAAGTCAAAAAATAAGCACATTTCACTCCGTTGTTTAAATATTTGTGTGCGTTTGACATGAGCACAGCCGTTCATCAGCATGAAGGCTGTGGGCTGTCAGTCTGGGTGTGAAGCTGAGGGGGTTTTCTCCTTCCTCATCAGCTCACAGAGTGCAAACCGTCTCGATTTCACTTCCTCTCAGGCCCGACGGACCGACTCCCAGACGTGAACACGATGTTAAAATAATACAAGATGTACAAAAAAAACACAAAAAAGCCGTTTCCACTCTGGTTGAGACCAAAATAAACAACGAAGAGAAGAGTTTGGGGATGATCCTCCTCACTGTGGATCCAGTCATCACACACCGGACGTTATCGATTTATTGTTTATTGACAGATCACAGAGTTTTGTCACGTTTTGATTAATAATCGTCTGCAGTATGAACTCTGTCTCGGGACGTGGACGCTTGGCTGCCTCTGCGCCGTAGAGATTTAGAGCGAAAGTGCCAATATGAAGCCTTAGAGGAGAGTCTGACTCCGCCCCACGCCGGGACGCCCCGCCCCCCGCCCCCCGCCTCCCGCAGCGTCGCCATAGAAACGCACCCCGTAGGTCTCCGGATGCTGATTCCTGCCACTGGAGAGAGAGAGAGAGGGAGAGAGAGAGAGTGTGTCTCACTCTCTCTCTCTCTCCTGCTCCTCCCTCCATCATCGTCTTTGTCTCTCAGTCTTTCTCTCTCACTCTCAGACACCAAATCCAGACGAAAAAAAAAACAACAAAAAAACAAAAAAAACATCTCTGCCGTCTGTCGTCGTTGTTTTACCTGTAAAGTAAATGCATTTAAATTTTCTTTTTTTTTTGTCTTTTCTATGTGGTTCTATGTTTTTTTTCGATTGTAGTGTCAGATCTTTATTCTTTCCTTGTCTGTTTTTTCTTTCTTTTTTTTTTGCAATGCCGATTTTAAATTCTCTTTGATTTTATTCCAGTTCTTGTCATTTGCCGTCACACACAAGCGACTGTCCTTGACTTGTGCACACTGTCACTGTCAGCCACCCAGCATCCCCGAGTCTCTCTCTCTGTCTCACACACACACACACACACACACACACACACACACACACCTTTCCCTTTCCCTTCCCGGTGATATTTATTTCCATGGCAACTGTAACTTCCTGGAAGTTTATGGTCACATGTAACATATCACAGAATAAAAACAAATGACGTCCTGGCTCGTTTTGTCCGTGTTTGGTGTGAAGACACGAATAACTTGTCGATAAATTATCTATATTTATTGTGTATGGAGCCGTAATGTCTTTTTTTTTTCCTGAGTCCAAAGAAAATGTTTATTGTTGGGTCATTTCAAAAGAAATAAAACCGAAGTGCAGTGATGAAGCACAAAATAAAACACGAAGACGGAGAAACACAGGAGCAACAGATGATTCTGCTCATTTTGAGTCGATGTAAGGAAACACATCAAACAAAACAACGACAAAGAAAGGAAAGAGAAATCCAAATTTAAGCCGAGGCTCAGCAGAATTGGAGAAAATAATATAAATAATATCAGAAACAAGACAGGACAGCAATCAGATCCATGAAATGAAAAGGGGAATAAATATAAATATGAATGAAACGGCGCTGGTGCAGGAAATTAAATCGGAGACGATGTGGGAGTGTGTTTGTTAGTGTGTGTGTGTGTGTGTGTGTGTGTGTGTGTTTAACAAGAAAAGGGAGACGGAGAAAGTGTGTGTATGTAGAAAACCTGGATCTGTCTGGTCCATCACACAGATCCACTTTGATTTTTTTTTTTTTTTTTCTTAAACATCCTCAGGGTTGTTGCCGTGCTGTCGTCATTATGGTCTGATACAGAAATTAAAATTGTCCTGTTGCAAAGTAAAAAGTAAATCAGGTTTCCTCCCTCAGTGATTCACTCACATTTACATGAGGTGACTTATTAACTCCAACAAACTCCTTCAAACAAACGATCTTCCTGTTGCTGCGTTTTGTTAGAAAATCAAATCAAAGCCCAAAAGGAAATAGGATGAAAATAAAAGAAATACACAAAGGAAAAGGAGATATTGAAAACATTATTTATACCTCTGCAGGTTTGGGCTCTGCTCTTTGTCTCCAAGTCGTGACTCACCAGGATTAAAAATGCCGTGTTTTTATTGGCTCAAATCTTAGTTCAGGCCTACGAGTTCGACATGAAATCACAATTAAAGGTGCGCTGTTTTTCCAGGATGTTCAGGTAAAAAAAAAACATCAAAATTTAGGCAAAGCAGCTTTCTTTATATAGCACAGTTTCTACACAGAGGCGACCCAAAGTGCTTTTAGTAAAATAACTAAATTCTTCAGCATTTACCTTTTAAATAGGTTAATATTCTGGCATGAATTTTATTTTATTTTATTTTTACCTTTTTGGTCTTTTTTAATGTCAACATATTCACCTATTTATTTATTTCACCTATCAAATGTTTAATTTAATATTTAAAATTTTATGGTATTCATTTATTTTAATGTAGTTTAATTTAATTTAATTTAATTTACCTGTTGGCAATTTTTCATGCCAGAATATTCACCTATTTATTTATTTCACCTATTCAGTGTTTCATATTAATAAAGCTGCTTTTTTGTTAATTGGTTAATATTCTAGCATTTATTTTAATTTAATTTAATTTAATTTAATTTAATTTAATTTAATTTAATTTTATTTTATTTTATTTTATTTTATTTTATTTTAACCTGTTTGGTAATTTTTCATCCCTACATATTCATCCATTTATTTATTTCAACTATTTAATGTTGTAAATAAATAAAGTTGCTTTGCCTTTTTTTTTTTTTTTGTTTGTTTGTTTGTTTGTTTGTTTGTTTGTTTTTTAATATATCTTATCAAAGTGAAGAGTCCTGCACTGGAGCTTTGCCACCAACAGAGGGCGCTGTGAGGTCTTTTTTCAGCCTTGAAGCCCACACAGTCTCAGTTGATTAGACTTGAGCTGTCATTGGATTTCTTAAGGCACACACACACACACACACACACACACACACACACACACACACTCGAGGCCAGCACAGTGCCTCAGACGTTTGAATATGAATGTGTGTGAATGTGAAGCAGCTCGACGCTGGACACAAACAGCAGGTGTTCTCACAGAAAACGTCATCTGTACGGCTTCATTTACCCCCCACCCACCCACACACACACACACACACACACACACACACACACACACACAGCAGTTCAAAGGCCGCCAAACAGCCGTTAAAAACAGACACAGGACACACGTACGGCATGAGGCACGGCGACGGGCCGGGTCGCCGCGGTAACAGATGGCCATTTGCATTTTGGAGCGGCGGCGGTGCAGAGGACAGCAGGGAAACACGAGGAGACACGCACCTTTTGGACTTTTCTGCCTTTGGACACGATAATTGGGACTAATAATCCGGAAGAACGTGGCTCTGACGGCGTCTGCGCGTCCTGCAGGCCCGGAAACCAGAGACCTGGAGGCCCAAACTGACAGGAAGGCCTCGGGCATCGTTAGTTAGTAATGAACTGTTTTCACCAGGATTGCTGCACTTGACGAGGAGGAACGAGGTTTATGTTTGTCCAGATTCAGTTGGTTTTATGCTTTAAAAGATTATTTGTTGGCCATTTGTGCTTTATTTGTTAGTGACAGCAGAGAGAGACACGCGAGCCACCCGGGCGTCCCGTCCAGGTTCAGTTCAAACCCAAAAACTAAACCGCTCTGCGTCCTTGGAGAGGCACTTAATCACAGTTTCGAAAGACTAAAGCCTTTCACAAAACTTGGAGAGAGAGCCTCCTCCAGGAGTGCGGCGGCTGCCGAGGGAGCAAACGATCACTTCGAATCAAACGAGCCCTTGAAAAGTCCTTGGAGGCGCCGGGAGCGCCGGCCTGCCAGAGCGGCGCTGAGCGGTGTCGTTTCCTCGGCCAAGGACAGCGAGCAGAACAGCTCTTCCTGTCCCCTCTCGGATGACAAAACATCTGATACGAACGCCGCCGCGGCCTGGTGGCTGCTCCGACTCCGGCTCCGGCTCGGCCTCACCGGCTCCCCAATTCATCCTGCAGCACCTCCACGGAGAAAACGACACGGGTCAGCCCCGGTCATGGGATTTCTGGAATATCATGGAGCTTTGAGGAGGCGTTTTTTTTTTTTTTTTCCAGACAGGAAAGTGAGACGTGATAGACTCTCTGGGAAAGGAAGGAGAGAGAGAGAGAGAAGGAGGGAGCAAGGGGAGGATAAGAGCTGTGATTTAGGGAGGCGAGGATGGGAAAAGGCAGGGAATAAAGACGGAATTAGGGAAGGAAGACGGGGAGGGAGGCGGATACTAGGAAGGGAGGGAGTGATTTAAGAGTGGAAAAGTAGACAGAAACGGAGAAAAGGAAGGAAGGGAGGAAAGTAGGAAGCGGGAAGGAAACCAAACCGTTCAGTATCAAGAAAGTTGGAAAAATCCTTGGGTCATGGAAGCTGGGAAGTCACGGAAAACTCATGGGATTTTAATCAAAGCCTCGATGGGAAGCAGTTAGTTCTGTAAACGTGCTTTTGGATAAATAAATAAAAAAAAATCCTGCATTTCATTTCTTAAGCCTCTCAGTCGCAGCACAAAATGATTCACTATCCATGTATGACTTTTACACTTTATTTTGAAGGAACAGCAGAAGAAAAACAGCATGTAAAGACGACTCCGGGCCGTGTAACTGGACATTTATCGGCCCTTTAGAGCTCCTCTGCGTCCTGAGTGTGCAGTTTTTGTTTCGTTTTGTTTATTTGTCCTTTTAATTCACAGGACAAAACGCACCAGCTGCATTCTTCTTCTTATGCACCTGCTCTGTTTTTAACGGAGCAGACGCAGGACCCGAGCGCCGTGCATTCCTCTTCTTCATCCCAGAAGTGCTGAAAGTTTTCCTGTTAATGCACATAAACAGGATTTTTTTATTTTTTTTTAAATTAAAGGAATCCTGCTCTCTGTGACGCTCTCGTTTGTTTACCGTTTGAAAATTAAAGTTGCCGAGAAAGATGTTTCATGAGAAGTTTGATTAGGATTGATTAGTTCACACCAAACATCAAACACCACGTCACATGACGGCAACAGACAGAACACGCAAAAACTATAAACATGAATAAATTAAACAAGAAGGAAAGAAAGCCAACAACTCCGGTGTTTGGCCCTCAGCTATGATTCAGATTCAAATAACTATTAGCCAACAACTGTTCAGTAATAACATTCATTTAACATTGGGATAATCACCTCTGTGCGTCCAGTGGCATTTCCTGTTAGCTTAGCATAAACACTTGAAGTCTATGGGAGTCGTTAGCCTGGCTCTGTCAAAGTGAAAAAATAAACCTTACAGATTTGAAATGCAGGTCTTGGGATTTAAAAAAAAAAGTTGCTTTAAGGTTTATTTTTTCACTTTGACAGATCCAGGCTAATGACTCCCATAGACTTCAAGTCTTTATGCTAAGCTAATATGAAGTGCCACCCATAGGAACCAAAGTACTAGACGTCCAGAGGTGGAGATGGTGTCCAACATCTGGTCTCAGTCTGGGAAAGGCGGAAAAAGGCTATTTTGCCCAAAATGTTGGGAGTATTCCTGGAAAAAAAAGCGCCACTTCCCAGGTATTACAGATTTATTACAGAGAATATTTTAATATTTACCTCACAGGGAGGAAGCACAGTTTTGCTCCCCGGCCTGACAAATGAACACTAGACAGGAGGGATCACCAGATTTCGGCGCAGTGATGCCTAATTCCCCCGCATTCCCCTGTAATCCGACCCGTGGATTTTGTGCAGGCCGAGGCCACTGGCCAGATTACTCTCACTCACTCACACGCACACACACCCACACACACCCACTCAAACACACACACACACACACAGTTTTTGCTGAGGACAGACTGAACAGCTGCAGCAGTTTATTATGTCCTAATCCTGATGTCCGCCGATGCATTCTGGGAGCTTTGACGGCCGGCTCCCCGCGGCTCCGCTCCCGTTCCCTCCCACCTGCCTCTCAGCCCAGTTTCAGCTCCATTTATTTTGATTTAAACTGGAGGAAGAGGAGTTATTGCAGATTGTATTTTATTTTATAGAGTCAGAACTTCAGGCCAGGTTGAGTTTTGGCGTTTGATTCCTCAGTTTCCTTTATATTTCCCTCATTTTATAGTTTCTTTCTTGCACTTTCTGTGCGTCTGTAGAAAGAAAAAGAGTTTTTAGTGCTGCGAGTCGGGGGTTTGGCAATAAAGAAAGTCCTCAGGGGTGTTTTAGGATTTTATAACTGTTATAACAGTGAGTGTCTATGAACCGTAAGGTGACTTTTTTTTTTTTTTTTTTTTTTTTTTTTACGAGGCGCCGCTATAATCACAAAATGTGTTACAGTGTCTTGTAATGGACTAAAGTCTAAGTGCTTCAAAAAAAAAAAAAAAAATTAAAAGGAACAGAAGATTTGTTCCGTGCTGACTGCTGTTCCCGGGGGGTCGGCTTTCGAATTGACACAAGGTTTTTATTTTATTTTATTTTATTTTTTTTTTTTATCCTCTTCTTCATCTTTTTTTTTCTATATTGTGAAGCCTTAGAAGCCTTTTTTAAATCTAAAAAATATTTCTTGTCTGTTTTGTTTATTAGTTCTATGATGTTTGTAACTGTGGAATAATTTAATAACAGTAAAAATAATTATACAAATATATATATATATTTTTTTAACTGTACATGTTGAGGCTCAGTTGCCCCATATAGTTTGATTTTTTTTTTTTTTTTTTTTTTTTTTTTGTGGCAAGATTCGAAGTCGTAATGGAATCAGAGAAATAGTTTATTAAATATTTATGGTCAGGCGCCGCAGCCGAACTGGAAACCCAAATTCTCCGTTAAGGTTTACCCTGAATCCCTAAATGAAACTCGGAGCTTCTTTCAAACACATGAACAGAGACGAGAGGCGAGGATTTCTGCTTTTTCCTACAGGACATGAAGGCAGCATCACCCTTCATCACCCTCCTCATCCTCCCTCTCTCTCTCTCTCTCTCTCTCTCTCTCTCTCTCTCCGCCTCATCTGCATATTCACATGAGGTGAGTCTGGTTTGTCCCGGCGCTGGATGGGCGGGATGTCACTGTTGCTAGGAGACATCGTCCTGGCGACTGGTTGGCCTTCCTCAAGGCTGCAGAGAGGGAGGGAGGGAGGGAGGAGAGAGGGAGGGAGGGAGGAAGGAAGGAGGCATTGGGAGGAAAGTGGGAAGGAAGTAAGATAAATAGAGTGATGGGGAAGGAGGAGGGAGGGAGTGAAGGAGGTAGGGAAGGTGGCAAGGAGGGAGAGAAGGAGGAAAGGAAAGAACAAGGCAAGGAGAGATCGTTAGGGGGTGATGAAGGGAGGGAGGGATGGAGGCATTGGAAGGGAGGTGGGGAGAAAGGAGAGCAAGGGAGGGAGTGAGATTGATGAGGAAAGAGGATGGAGGGAGTGAAGGAGGAAGGCAAGGTGGCGAGGAAGGGAAAGTACAGGGAAGGAAAGGAAGGCAAGGATAGATGGGCAGGGGTGAGGAAGGGAGCAAGGAGGGAGGGGTGGAGGAATGAGGGGAATGTAGCAGGAAAGGGAGGAGATAAAGATGAAGGACGGAGGGAAGGAGAAGAGGAGGAGGAGGAAGAGAGGAGAGGAGAGGAAGGAGGCGTTGTGGAGTTAAAGGGGGAGCCCCCTCTGTCTGCTTTTGTGTTGTTATGTAATCGTGCTCTCCTCCTCTCAGGCTCCGCCCACCTCACCTCGCCATCGTCCTGGCAACGGGACAGCTGACTGCTGTGTGTCAGTGTGACCCCCCCACACAATACCCCCCCTCCCGGCATGGGACATCAACACACACACACACACGCACGCACGCCTCCTGTTTGTTTTATTCAGTAAAAGCCTTTACCCACCTGACAGGACAGCTCAGTGTCTGTGTCTCACACACACACACACACACACACACACACACACGTATATATAAAAAAACAAAAACAGTATCAATAACTCTAAAAATTATAAAAGCAGCAGTGATTTTTTTGCTAATTTTCTGGTCATTTTCTTATCATGTTTTCGTGAATTTTATCCAAATTTTTACCAGATGTTTGATCATTTTCTGGTCATTTATTTATTTATTTTTATCGAATCTAATTTATTTGTTTATTTGTTCGTTTATTTATTTATTTATTTAGCTACTTTTTTTGTGTGTTTTTTTTTTTTTTTTTTTTTTTTAGTTTTTGGCCATTTTTCCTGTAAATGTTAACTTTTTTTCCTCATTTTTTGCTCATTTCTTGCTCATTTTCTCGTCGCTGTTTCATCGCCATATTTCTGAGGGCAAATCGTGTGAATTTGCTGAGGATTCTGTGGGTCACCTCACAAGGCGTCGCCGCGGTGGCTCACATGAACATCATGACTGAGTCTGGCCGCGTTGGATGTGTTTCACAAGTCAAAGATAATTTCAGAATTGAACCAAAACGTGTTTCCGTGAGCGGAGTCTGTGTGAACGAGGCACCACGAGACGCTTTGCTCAGGAAATCCTCTCCTGCAGACGAAGCGGGTGCAGGAAAGGTGAAAACACTAAAGGTAAAGGGACAGTCCGTCAAAAATAGGGCTGAGGTTGGAGTTTAGGACCTCCAACATGGCCGCCAGAGGAGGGTGCGGCCGTGTTACGTCACCTCTCTCTCACTCTCTCTGTGTGTGTGTGTGTGTGTGTGTGTGTGTGTGTGTGTGTGTGTGTGTGCATGTGCGCCCTCTGGCAGCAGCAGCGGCCGGTCGGTCGGTCGCCGGGAGGCTTAAACGGGTTAACTGACATGAAATGAGGTAATCCGCGGTGCTTTGGCGGTGCGGGGGGCTGCTGGGGGCTGGCGGGGCGGGGCGGGGCGGCGCTGGCGGGGCGGCGTGCTGGGTCAGCGTTGTGTTGATCCCCCCTGTGGAAGCGACAGAGCATAAAAGAAAGTGCTGCAGCGAGCCGCTCTCATTCAGCGCCGGATTAGCCCAGCATTTACTCCTCTTTTTTTATTTTATTTTTTTTTCTCCCCCCCCTTTTTTCTCTGCCTGACAACAGACGTGAAGGCAGCGGCTCGGGGGGTGTGGACGCCGCCGCCGCCGCCCCGTCCTCTCTGTCCATACCCCCCCCCCCCGACCCTCTGCACTCCCAGCATCCCTTGCTGTGCCCCTCCCTTCCCCACCTTTTTTGCAGGGTGGGGAAGCCTCTAACATCTGGGTCATGCATCGATATCAAAGCCTCTCTCTTTTCCAGTTTTCTCTCCATTTTCTCGCCGATTTCTGCCTCCTGTTTTCTCTCTCTCTCTCTCCATATCTCTCTCCTCTCTCTCCTCCTGCCTCTTGTCCCCTTTCCTTCTTTTCCTCTCTTTCTGCATCTCCATCGCCTCCTCCCTTTTCCCCCTCAGTTTAGCTTTTTCCCTCTCTCTCTCTCTCTCCCTCCCTCTCTCTCTCTCTTTCTCTCTCTCTCTCTGCCTTGGACAGTGATGCTGTATTTTCTTTTGTCCAGGTTTTGCAGAGCTGCAGCTATTTTTAGAAAGAGGAAGAGCTTTGGGGAACCCCTCTAAGTACAGCTAGCTGCCTGCCTCCCTCTCTCTCTCTCTCTCTCTCCCTCTCTCTCTCTCTCTCTCTCTCTCCCCCACCTTGTATGCAGATCCTCCGTTGCCCAGGGCGATCGCTTCCTGGGTTTTTCCTCACACCAGCGTTTAAATTTTGCAGCGAGCAGCCAGGAGATGATGCAAGTTTCTGTTTTGCTCCTCAAAAAGGCTTAAAAATAGCAGGCAACATGGCTGACAACGTGGCCGTGTGAGTGTGTGTGTGTGTGTGTGTGTGTGTGCACGCTCGTCTGTGTAACTCACCTGCAGTGCCGGGTGGGCGGGGCTCGCCACATGCAGTGGGACGTGTGAAAGTTTAAACAGTAACAGGCTCTGAAGGGATTTCCGGCGACTGATGACTGACCTGACGCCGCGATCTGCAGCGCTCAAAGCCCCCGAACCTCAAACGCTTCTCCAAACAACGATTAGAAAAAAAAAAAGTTCATTATTCATAATTTAGAAAAAAAAAATAACAGATACTTGCATCTCAGTGCTGCAGAGCAACTCACAAGATCAGGTCCAGACTCAGACCGAGACAAGATGTTGTACGTCCTGGGCTTCAGCTCCTGTCAGTAGCATTTCACGTTAGCTTAGCATAAAGACTCAAAGTCTATAGGAGTCGTTAGCATGGCTCTGTCACAGTGGGAAAAATAGATAGATAGGTATACTTTATTGATCCCAGATTGGGAAATTCACACCAGATTGGGAAATTCACAAAATAAAATAAAATAAAATAACATAAAACACAAAATAAAATAAAATAAAACACAAAATAAAATAAAAATAAACCTTACAGCAAACCTTATTTACACGGCGTGTGTCCATCGGTTCACATCTGAACATAAACACACTTCCAAGCAACATGTTTGTTTTTCTAAAATGCCAGGAAATACTTCAATACAACTCAACCACCCTCTCAGCTACCCAGTAAAAAGTCTTAATTTATACGTGAAGGGCTCCGCATGGTTTTGATTTTCATTTCTTGGGTGATTTTTTGCTTTATCAGACATTAACGTTACATCTGGTCATTCTTAGTCTTGATCTGTTTCGATATCTAATTCTGTGTCCCCTTGTTTTATTCAGGGACAGGCTCTGGAAGACAAGTGGTAAATACGTCCATCAAGCTTGTATTGTGATTATCAGTGGGTTTCATTCATGAACTTTTCCGATTATTTTTAAATATTTTCCTAATATTTGTTGTGGGCCTGGTCTGTGTAGCTTGATACATTCTACTGTCTGAATTTTTCATTTATTATTCCTATCATTATTATTATTCATTCATTTATTTATTTATTTATTTATTTATTTGTTTTTCGTTTTTTTTCTTTTAAATATATATATTTTGTCATTATTATTTCCTTTTTTTTTTTTTTTTTTTTTCCCTCAGACATTGGCCGCCTGTATCCGTCCAGGTGCTTTAAATTTAGCTCTGATGAGTGGGTTTACCTTCCTATTTAGGACTGTCTCACTCATCGTTTGGTGAGATAACCTGATGAAGGTCTACGTACCGAAACGTTGTTATTAAAGTTCTCCTTTTGCAAATGATGCGAGCAGTGTGCGGGAGTTTTTTGTTCTGAATATTGCCGACCTGCAGGTGTGCAAAAGGCTCACTTAGTGCTTTATCAGACAGAGAGGCAACAAAGCTCTCGGCTCAGGTTTGAGGTAAAGATGTTGCAGGTCCGGCCGAGGCACCGCGATGCCCGGTGACGTCATCGATGTTCGGCGGCGGATGATGTTTCCCTCGTTTATTTCGATTAAAACTCTGTGATCTCTGGTCGGTGCTCGTCTGTCTCCGCCTCCCTCCCGGCCCAGAAACATGACCGACGACAAATCCCTCGCGCGTGTCCGGCCTCTCTGTTTCGTTAATAGACTCCCAGCTCCCGTCTCAGGTTTCCCCTCTTTAGCTTTGCATCGCCTCCAAAAAAAAAAAACAAAAAACAAAGCCGGTCTGAAGGCGGCGTAACGGGCGAGTCCGGCGCGGTGCAGCCTGCCCTGCTCGGATCGAGTTTCCCCGCCGCAGCGATTTTCTCCCAGAGGCCTTCGCCGCGGACGCCGAGTCCTGCCGCTCTGCACACAAATCAGAGCCGCGGCTCGGGTGGCTTCTCTCTGCCTGGGTGACCTTTGACCCCTGCGGGAAGGAGGCGACACACAGAGACTCTGATTAGCCTTCTGCTCGGGAAGCTGTCTCTCTTTCCTCCGTCGCTCTCTGTCTTTCTGATTCCATATTTCTTTTTGTTTCTATCTCTTATTCATGCCGCGTCCCTGTAAGATGATGTGCTGCAGAGCGGGCGTCCGTGCATGGGAATCACACGGGAACTGTTTTATTGTTTTTTATGCAGATCGAATCAAATCATCTGCGTCTCTTCCTCTGTGTTTCTGCTGCTTTTGCTTTCCATGCAGGGTCAAGTTCAGGTTTTATCCAGGTTTACATGCACCTTTGATACCCTGAGTCTCCCTGCTGCTGTGAATAAACCAGTTAACAGAGTGACAAATATGAAGTCATTTCAAAACTAAATGATGCTTTTCACTGTTTTTTTTTTTTCCCATTCAAAGTGGAGCTGAATAAAATCAAATTCTATTGCAATGTCCAAATCAGAGAAGCTCCAGTTTTCTGATAAATTTGTGTCGACATTGCCTTAGAAATTAAGTGTCGTGGTGCTGCAGAGAAGCTCCGGAGCGTTTTCTCCAGGCCGGAGGAAACATGTTTGAGTGGCACAAACATCATCATCATCATCATCATCATCATCATCATCGTCATCATCATCATCATTTTAATATGTTCTTCAATGAAAATGTAAATTAGGATGCAAAAATTCTCATTCCCACTGAAATCGTGAATCATGTCGCATTTGCCTAAGCGGGTTTTTCTACTCGGTGTTTTCACATGCGTCACATGCAAAACCAGGTTGAAAAAGGGAATTCTCCATGCAGGTAAAAAAAAAAAAAGAAGCCACAGTCTCTCTCTGTCTCTCTCTCTCTCTCTCTCTCTGACTTGCTGGTGATCTCAGCAGCTGCATCGGTGGGGCGAGCGCTGCTTCAGATCACTTCCACATCACTGGTGCAAACTGATTTCATCTCTATTTTGGTTGCTGATGTCATTTGCGTCAGCGTCTGTCATCTCGGTTTTCTTTGCTCTCTTTGTCCTTTGGGCTGAGCTGCTGGTTCTGCTCTGCCTCACCTGCACCGCTCGCATTCATCCTCTCTCTCTCTTCTTGGAACTAAACCAAACTAACCGAAGATGTAAAGATCACTACACACGCTCGTGAAGGTCATGGGCCCTCCTCTCCGCCAAAAACCCGATCCTCCTCTGTCTCTGCCCGCCCCTCCCGGCCCGTCTGTCCTCAGATGAACCGCCTCAAGTCGCCGTTCCCCCTCCCGCTCTCATCATGACCGCTCGTTTTTCCCAGTTAGCCTGCTTGTATCACCGCTGCCCGCCTGTAAACAGCTCTGTTTGTCACCGAGACCGACGGCTGAAACAACAGAGGAGAGAGACGGAGGAGGGAGGAGGGAGGAGGGAGGGGGGGGGCGATCAGAGGAAGCCAGACGATGACTCAGAGATTTTGAAGCGCTGCCTCCTCTGTTTGCCAGCCTGCCTGTCGCTGTGGTCAACAACCTGCCGGCTCCTCGCCGTCTTGTCAGACTCTCCGCCGGCTCCTGGGCGCTCTCAGCGGCGCTCCGTCCCGGCTCGGCCCTCGGGCGCCGTGAAGCAGCACGACGCCGACGGCGACATGCACGTCCCGAGGATGACGAGGCGTTCGTGCCAGTTTATTCACCGTAACCCCGTCCTCTGAAGTGCAAGCACACGCTGTAGTGGAATTCATGAAGTCGGTGTTTCAAGATGCACAGATGATTCAAACCTCAAAAATACAACTGTGTTTGCAAAGGTCTTAAAGGAAGAGTTCACTCAAAGTCCAAAAAAGATGTTTTCCCGTTTACCCCTCGGTCAGTCTGTCCATCGGGATAGTTTCTGTGTGATTTGGTGAGGGTTTTCTGAGGCGAATCGAAAACGTGTATTTTTACATTAAAATTTCCTCAGTGCAGCTTTCAACCTAGTTTAAAGGAACAGTTTACCCAAAATAAAAAGAGGATATTTTCTTATTTAGCTCTAGTGCTGTCTGTAAGGTCAGTTAGTTTCCAGTCTGTCTCCCTTCACTCCAGTGCAGTGGAGCTCAAATGGCCAAAAATGAACTCATGAAAAGAAAAGGGGCAAAGGATTTTGTTGGGAACAATTTCCCGCTGAAGAACACTGGCAAACTGTATCTGTCCAAGAATCTGGGTCAGACAAATACAGTTTGCTGGTGTTTTTTTAGTTCCCTACAAAATTTCTTCCACCCCAAGAGCTCAGATATTGTAACACATCTATGTAATATTTTTTCTGGAAAGATCTGTTGCTGTTTTTCATTGTAAATTTTTGACTATTTGAGCTCCACAAACATGCAGTCATCCAGCTCCATGGCATTGAGTTGAAGGGAGACAGGCTCTGTGCGATTTGGTGAAGTTTCCAGTCTACCTGGATGCACAGACTGCACTAAGTGGAACAATGTCTTCTTTTTATTTTGGAAGAACTGTTCCTTTAAACAAATTAATGTAAAGTAACACCTTTTTTATTCGGCCTAAACACCACTAGGAGCTGCAGATTTGCCCTTTCTGCCCAAATGCAGATTCAAAGTCATTGCAACTACAAGAAGTGACAAAACTTGAGAGGAAAATGCAAACAGCAGGGACGCAGTTTTCCGTCCAGAGAAAGCTGGACTCACCGTCGTCTTTCGTTTTCAAGTTTCCTCTCACCACCAACGTGCCAAATTGCCTGGTGCGGCTTTAATAGCAGCCCACGACGTGCAGCGCTGACGTGCCAGTTTGTCACTTTTTTTTTTTTTTTTTTTTTACATTTCTTTTTGGAATGAACATCCTCGTGTGTGTGTGTCCTGTGTTTCTGCACATCTTGTTTCCCCCCCTGCGGTGTGATCCCGGGGTCAGCAGCCGAGTTCAGTCGTGCTACTCCAGCCGTCTTTATTTGTCTCGGCGAGGCGGCAGCCTGTAAAGGCGGGAGATGGTGTGATTCTCAGCTCTGTGCCGAGGTGTGCCAAGCAGCGGAGATGTCAGCGTGAGATTTTCAGCCCAGTCCCCCGTCTGCTTTCTGCAACAACAACAACAATCCGGCATCCCTCTCCTCTCGAGCTCATTACTGGGATTTTTGTCCTGTGAGCGACGGAAGGAGGCGAAGAGGCAGCGAGAGAGACTGGAGGTTTTAAAAAAAAAAAAAAGCTTGTGAAAGTCAGTGGTTCGTGCTGGGCGGCTCCCAGTAGGAGAAGATGGGAGTGTTGGTATGTGACGCAGGGCTTCGCGGAGAGAGCACGATGCTCACGAAACTTTATTCAGAAAAATCAAACTCTGCTTAGGAACAGTCAACAAAGCAGTAGCCACCGCGGTGCACGACCTGAATACATGAGGATAGCATTTAACAAAAAGGTTATTATAGTTTTGTATTTTTTAGTAGGTTTTATTTTTATGTCATTTTTACTTTTTGCTTTCAATTTCAGTTTAGTTTTAATTCATTTTTTTTTTCAATTTCAGTGTTAGTTTTAGTCTTTTTAATAAACTGACAAAGACGAAAACTAAAGATATTTCCGTATAATTTTATCTTAATTAGTTTTGTTTACACATAATACAGTTTCAGTTAGTTTTTTTTCTCATTTTTGTTTCAGTTAATAAAAATGTTTTTTCACACCTTGTTTTCATTAATGGAAAAAAAAACTTACTTTTTACATGTTTATTGAACTGCAAAAATAATTAAAAAAGAAAAAAAAAAGCAATGGAGAAAAGACATGCAAGCTGGACAGGTGGGGAAAAAAAATCTGTCTGGTTTCTAAAAACAACTCCACCAAAAAAAAAAAAAAAAAAAAAAAAAAAAAAAATCCAGATATCAGTGGCACAAATGGGCCCGGTTTTCAAAAGTGATGTGTAATCCTATTTATAGCGGTGTCCTCCTGTAAAGTAGCTTCTGTTTGGCCGAGGCACCAAAGCATCCAGCAGGTTCAGGTCTGCTTCAGGGTGTTTAAGGATGATTAAAACTGACAAAAAACGGAGAGAATGAATATGAAATCCTGTCCTGTGGTGGAAGACAAGGAACTCCTAAGACACATGATACACAAACACACAAAGAAACAAAGACAAAGAGGCATGGAAACAAACTGGCATCAAATCGACGGCCTACAGAGCAAACAAACAGCAAAATTCAGAAACGAAAGGAGAGCAGAGAGTTGATTCCGTGCCACCGAGGAGAAAGCTGATCTGAAATCAGTACGGCAGGCGAGAGAGGTATTAGTCATTTCAGAGACAAACCGGTAGCAACGGTTCACATCAATGGCTGGATGAGTCAGTCTGTCAATGGGAGTCGAGTGAGTCCACGTGGGAGGACGGGCTGCGAGAGGACGCCGCCGAGGGCTTTTTTGGACGGAAAGCTTCTCATCAGCGAAGCGCCGGATGCTTCCGCAGAGTCACCAACGCCGTCGGGAATCCAGCAACACGCCGGGGGTTTTAGACGACGTACCTGTAAAGTGATGAGAGCGTCAGACACTAAAACCGTACGAGTGTTACTGAGCCTACTATCACTGAAGTGCACCGTAACACTTTATCACACACTGTGTTGAGTAATCAGCTCAGTAACACTTTAGCAGAAATTATGTTAAGTAATACTTCACCTTTGTCATATTCAGTGTTGAGTAATAAGCTCCACAGCACTTTAGCATACACCACATTGAGCAAAACAAGCCCCATGCCAGCCTTTTGGCATTATGTCAAGTGAAAGTAGCTCCATGCTAACACTTTAGCGTACGTTACGGTCAGTAATGTTGAGCTCCATTACATCTACCTGGTGTTGAGTGGCCTTATAATAAACTCTATGCCAACACGACACATATATACAGTGGTCCCTCGTTCATCGCGGGAGTTACGTTCTAAAAATAACCCGCAATAGGCGAAATCGGCAAAGTAGTCAGCTTTATTTTTTTACAATTATTCTAGATGTTTTAAGGCTGTAAAACCCCTCACTACACACTTTATACACTTTTCTCAGACAGACATTAACATTTTCTCACTTTTCTCTCTTGTTTAAACTCTCAAAGTTCAAACCTTCGTAGAAAAATAAGTCCAGTTAAAAAAAAAAAAAAAAAAAAAAAGCATGCAAAATTGCACTAAAAAAATCCGCGAAACTGCGAGGCCGCGAAAGGTGAACCGTGTTATAGCGAGAGACAACTGTTCTGAGGTTTCATATTAGCACTTTGGCATTTAGCTAACATATGTTAAATAATAGCATGAATAAAGTGACCTCCACAGTACTTTAGCATACGTTATGGTGAGTGCATAACACTTAAGTATACACTACAGTATGTTGAGTAACAGCAAGCTCCATACTAACACTTTAGTATACACTATATTGAGCAATAACACCTACAACATGTTTAATAATTGTAAGCTGCATGAAAATAATGTTAAGCAAACCTTATGTTGACTTAGGGTGTTTTCACACATACAGTGTTTAGGTCGACCTAACTGTCTAGGCCGGCCTAATTGGTGCGGTGCGGGTAGTGTGAACACAACTAGCCGCACCCGAGGTCGACCTAAACAGCCGTACCGAGAGCGGCTGGAAGGGGTGGTCTCGGAGCGGCGCACCAAGCCCTTTAGTGCGGTGCGGCGCACCAAACTAGTGGTGTGAACACGCAGCGAACCCGGGTCGGCCCAAGCCTGGTGTACTCCACAAGTTTGGGCTATGTCGGCTAGGCTGGGGTAGAGGACAACATTGTTACCGTATTTCACCAATTAATCGCCCGGCCACAAATAGCCGCCTGGTTCTTTTAAACGCCTGGGGTCTGCACCCAGTTTGCATATTAAACGCCCACCCGAATAACCGCCGGGGCGATTATTTGCATTATATTGAGGTAACCCAAAATAAGGCTATTCACCTTATTTTTGCAGAAGTAAACTGTTAGCCGCACAATAACTGTGCGGCACTTCTGTTTTCTGTCAAAATAAGAGCTGGCTAACGTTAGAAAAAGGGTCTACTGTAATCTTAAATCGACCGATTAACTCTTATTTTGACAGAAAACGGAAGTGTCGGAGGGAACGACTCGCAGCGCTAGCGGTTTGCACTGTTTGTATGTACAGATATGTTTACCTTATGCCTTACAGTACTTTCTGCCTATGTTTGTGCTGATATTTGGTAGAATTCATGTAAGATATGATATAAGTGCACTTTCTGGTGCTTACTTATTGGAATCGTAATGAATTCGGTAAGAAACCTGTCAGTGCTAAAGTGACCTGGTAGCACTTTGTTAACACCTGTGTTTACCTGCTCACTTTGGATTTTAGGACCAGTATCGCACTGTGCTGTTACTGTTCTTCCCCTGGGTGTGCATTACTTAAAAAAAATGCTATTTTTGAAGTGCCAGGGACTACTTTCTCTGTTTTCTCAGGAAGTGAACGCTGTGGGTGTGGGAAGCCGTAGAAATTAAAGTAATCGTTTGGTGGATGAATACCTGGTCGCCCACCTGAGATGGTTTAACCTAAACAGGGCTACATCAGCTACACTGAGTTAATATTTAAGTTTTAAAATTTATGACCCCATAAGTCATTACAATAAGCTGCATACTGTCAGTCAACACAGTGTGTGTTAAGGTGTTAGCATGGAGTGAATGATCAACCGGGGGACACTGGCGTTTAACATCATTTCTTTATCATCATCATTTTTATGTATTTACACTACTTTTAAAGTGACCAGCATTGTTTATTCACAGTCTGTTGGTAGTCAGTGTACAGAAACCATAACCTTCTTCACATCGTACCGATAACAACAGTGATTATCTCCCTCTCAGGTCAAGTGTCTTCATGAAACAAAAAGCCATGGCTGTATGAAAAACAGTGAATCATATTTTTCTCATATGTTGCTTATTTAAGCTATTCTCAACCTTTTCTGGGACAGAAAACCAATTTAGCCTCTTCGGTTTCAAGTTTTGAAAAGCATTTTTGAGAACGCTCATAAACCCTTAACACACTATTATGCACCTGATTTTTACAAATGAGGATTAACACACAAAGTACAATTACTGCACATATTTCTTCATAATGCACATACGTTTTTTTTGTTTGTTTTTTTTTTACAAATTTCTAATGCATTTATTTTTATATTTCTTTTTTCTTTTTTTCTATTTCTTATCATTTCACCTATGCTTATATAAATGTAAATATTCTTCTCTTAAGAACCTGAGCAGCTGTAACTGGCTGGGTTTCCCCTCATGGATCAATAAAGTATTTCTGATTCTGACTCTGATTAAATCTTTTCTGTTGATTAGGTGTTTAAAAATTGTTATATACATGTGAGGTAAAACTGGACTACAGAGGTTAAAGGTGAAGGTTTTGCAGACATGAAGGACTTTGATAAAGTCTGACAAACATAAAGAAAACATATGACTCTTCTGTATTTTTGATTTTCCGCTCGGTCTGTAGCTTCTCAGAGCCGACACGATCCCCTGTGAGAGCCGAGGCCTGGTGTTGGGATGACGTTAGCCGCTCGGCCTGCTCGGTTTGCCGTGTTCAGCAGAGACGCCGGCCGAGCGGGACGCTGTCACGCAACGACGCCCGCCCGCGAGCCCGCAAACGGCCGCTGACAATGACCTCGCCGGCGCCAAAACCAGCCGATGCGGCGCTTTTCATTTAACCTGAGGATTAGGAATGGGGTCGCCGCTCGCCTCCTCAGGGGCCCAGCCCAGGCTCTCTGCTCCTGCACAAAGAGGAGGAGCTTTTTGTTTTTTCACGGATCAAACCTCAACATTCACACAGCATCGAAAAAAAAAATCCAGCATTACACGCTTAGTTCAGTTTGACTCATTCAGTGCTTTGTTATTAGCCTATTTATTATCATCCTATGAGAAAATTTTAGTGAGGGGACACGGGCTCTTAAGGGGGAATTAAAGGTCAACAGCTGATGCCACATAGAAGTGACAAACATCATCCGAAAGCTGGAAACCTGAAGGTTAATTTGAGGTGCAGCTCAGCTCTGTGTGTCAACTTATTACAGTCATAAATATGGAATAAACATTGTGTTTTGACTTTTTTTGTGTGTGTAAGGGTAAGAACATTATGATGGAAGCATATGACAGCTATTCCAATGCTAAATTATGTGTAATAAGTTGTTGTAGTAAGTTGACAGCCTCTGAAAGACTATAAGTCTGAATGGTAAGGGGTTAAATACATAATATTTACACAACAATAATAATTACATACACAAAATCAGATGGGACAGTGCCAGTCTGCAACATTTTCATGTAAATAAGTGTTTTTCCTGTTCTGTTTTGCTGAGTGATGTAAAGTGATTTAAAAACAGCTTTTTCCATTTGTTCTAACAAACACAAGCCCTGCGTTCCAATACTCATACTACCATACTATTTAGTAGGCAAAAAATAGAATTAGTATGTCCCAGTACATAGTATGTCAGTTGCAGTATGCCAAGAGTACATCCGGTCAGCCTTCACAGTATGCATTTCAGCATGCTGCTCTGGCCATTCTGACCCACAATCCTTTGCACAGCGGACGTTACGTCGCACTGACTGAGTTGCGTGTACAAGCCACGCCCACATACGGATGACAACAAAACACACATATCACACAAAACTCGCTCAGTGACAGCAGCAGCGACAGGAAGACAGAAGATCAGAAATATGACGACAGCGCAGTATGAAACAGTATGAAACATTCAAATGTGGCGCCACGGACGGCGGCGGAAGTGAGTGAGAGGGTCGGAAGTCAGGGACGATGTATGTAGTGTGTCCCAATAGTATGCATTCGTGTGCATATTGCATACTAAACTACACACTTTGTAAGGGCAGCTGCAGTACATACTAAAAGTAAAAAGTACAGGGTGA
Organism: Myripristis murdjan; assembly: GCF_902150065.1. Lineage (NCBI taxonomy): Eukaryota > Metazoa > Chordata > Actinopteri > Holocentriformes > Holocentridae > Myripristis > Myripristis murdjan. Next base: position 21,651,866 of record NC_044002.1, on the reverse strand, counting down.
CCCAAAAAAACGGGAATTTTTGAAGTGCGTATTGGCAGACATGAGCAAGTGGCAGCACAATTTTTAAAAAATGAAAATTCCATCATTGTTTCTTAAATGGCATGTTTTCAGGTTTCAATTACTTGAATAAAATATTTTTCTTCCATCACTCTTGGTTTTATTGGATTGTCACCCTGTATAAGTATGCGATTTGGAACGCAGGGTCAGTGTCTCGTAGCTCTTTCCTGCTGCACAGGAAGTGATGTATTACATGTTTCTGGTTTGTTTTGAATAAACAGCAGAAGAAATGCGGCGTTAGCACGAGCAGCGACACCTTCCACGGCTGAACAAGCAAAGAAAAATGTGCCAGATGCGAAAACTCAAACTTGATCAACAGAGAAACCAAGGAGCAGGACGTGACAGTGACAGTCCCACCCTTACTGTATGATTGACAGGTGATCTCTCGGAAGTGTGTCACTAACAAAAAATGGAGACAAAATCATAAACAAGCACTCACAAATGACCAGACAGGGAGTGAAAAGCATGTCACTGTGGTTTACAACAGTAAATACAGCATGCTTTTACGGCTTTCCTGTTTTAATATCTCATATTTCACTGACAGATCAACAAAAGGTGGCTTTCGTGTCGTGAATCCTGCTGGTTTTGATGCACAGCTGCAGCTCTCATTGTGCGCCGAGGGTTCTGAATGGATCCACGTGCCGCATGCGGATGAGCCTCGGCACCCCGCCGTCCACGGCCGGCGGCTCCACGAGAGCTCTGCTTAAATAGGGCACGGCGCGCGGGCAGGGCCAGCACGTGAATAATGCATGTAAACAGGGGATGACTTCCAGCTCGGAGGAGGCTTCAGCGGAGCTCGTTGCTTTTGGAGAGCGTCGGAGGCGGCCACTTCATGATCCTTCGGAGGGCCGTGATACTCTCGCTCTTCAAAGCTCTCCTCTCCTGCAGCAACAAGCCTCGCCGTGCCACGTGACCGACTCATTATTTAGCTCCTTTCCTCGGCCTCTTGTTCTTTAATAACGTTGAATTGGTTGCCTCTCGGAGGAGGAGTGACACACACACACACACACACACATACACAGGCATGACGGAGCCATTTTGTCCATTCTGATGATTTCAGTTCAGTCAGGATTTCCGTCGGGCACATTTCAGCTAATCTTCATTTTCCTTGTCAGGGCAGTGATCTGGTTTTTCCATCCCGTTGTGTTTGCTGTCACTTTTTGTCATGTGTGTTGCGTTAACTTGTCCTTTATTAATCCCCTGTAGGATGGGACTCATTTTCTGCGTCTGACCCATGTTAAAGTGTCAGGAGCAGATCTCACCGCTGCTCAGATTCAGGTCTGATGTTTTATAATCAGTGCGAACAGAGAAAAGAAAAAGAAAAAAAAAAGCTGCTTAGAGTTGCATGTTTTTCAGTTCCCATCTGCGGACATGTGGACCAAAATCAGGTCGCAAAGGCGTGCAAACTGCAGGTGACGTGCGTTTGGATGGCAGATCAGATTTTGTCTCAGGCTGCAATGGATCCATGAGACTGCTTTGTGGTTTCCTCTGAGACTGAAGACAACAATTTTCTGTACAGAGGAGAATTAGGGCTGCACGAAAATAAAAAAAAAAAAGGTCAATAATTCTGAGAAAACTGAATTTTAAATTTTAATTTTTCATGTGGCGCCTCCTCTTCCATACAGAAGCCACAAGTTAAGCTGGAAAACTTTATTAAGAGGCTACACAGCCTATAGTGTTGATGTTATGCAATATATTATGTATTTTATAATGTCTTGTCTTGTTTTTTTATGTCTTTCCATAATGAACAATGGAAATGATAGAGGAAAAACAGGCACAAACTCAGTAGCTGCAACTATATGCACACATGCATCCATGCACACATTCACACACACACAGGCTCTGTCCCAATTCAAAGGCTGTACGCTACCTATGTCGTATTTGGAGGCTGCTTACGTCACGGCGGCGCGACAAGTGCTGTCCCAATTCAGTTTTACCGCGCAGGGTCCTGCAAATGCAGCCGACACATCCAGCCTATTTTTGACTAATTTGCAGGAAACACCTCCACGATGCTTCGCGGCCGACATCACAGCCTACTTCCCAGGGTACCTTTCGGTCCAGTTGAATTTCTGGATCAGCCACCATCGCTGGAATTATTAAACATGTTTTAGACCGTCTTAATGTTTATATCATGACCTTTTGATAAGTTTTCATGCCTATAATCACCACCATAGATTCGGTTTAACTGTATCCGAACAACGCCTGTAAATGCAAGTTTAGTTAGATAGGCATTTTGCATGATGTTTCCATAGCAACCATCAGCGCATCAGGTACGTTACAATGTAGCCACGTGTACAATTACTTTAATTGGGATAGTCTGTTGCATTTTTTGAGGTGTAACAATTATCTTAATTTTCTGCATCTTCACGAAGACAAAATAAAATAAAATTCATAAAACTACAGAATCCATGTTGTCCATCTTGAAGCTGCTTATCGTTTTGATTCATGCACAGGTGTTCACTGACACACCTCCAAAACCTACTTCGGCATTTTACGCTGCATCACTCGAATGCGCTTCAGGAAGCCTCGATGATAATGACGTAGGAATCCTCCGCAGGCTACACCGTCCCAATTCACTAAACTTTTAGTTCCGGTAAACTTGATATTGGCACCGACGTCGGACGCCTCCTACGTGGGCACCGTGGGCTGCGACCTAGTCGTCATCTAGCCCTTCGATTGAGACAGACTGACTGCCTCCCAAATGCTTTGAGCCTCATAGGTGGAAAGCTGTGGTTGCTTTCAGGTGGGCACAGCAGGTCCGTGACAAATGGTTCAGTTATGAAAGGGGGCGGGGCTAAAGTATGGGCTTCACCAATGAAAAAGGATCTGCGACGCCTCCCACAAGTGTGTGCAGCTCATGAGTTATGATGGGGCAGAATGGTGTGTGTGTGTGTGTGTGTGTGTGTGTTACATGAATCTGTTTAGAGGTTATGTGCCCTCTTAAGGCCCCTCCCACTGCCACGCCCATCTCTGTTGGTCTGTTAGCTGGCATGAACAGATAATCAGCTTGACTTGAACACAAACACACACACACACACACTTGACCTCCATGGCAAATGTCAGTGTCCTGGGGTGAGACGTGGCATCCAAAGGGTCAAAGAGACGCTGATGAACACGGAGGCTGAAATGAAAAAGTCCCTCTCTGAGGTTTTAATCTTCTTTCTGTGTTTTCGGTGAATTCTGCTGCTGCTGCCGGTGCGGGTTTTAGAATGAGCCGGCCTCACATCTTAATTCTCCAACAGCTAGCCAAACACACACACACACACACACACACACACACACACACACACACGGTGGCCTGCACTGACTCATTACCTACATTAGATTAGATGAAGGCCTCCTGTCGCGGGAGATTAAAGTCGGCCTACAGTACATGTCGGGTTTGGTGATAATGTCAAAATATTCCTACCACTTCCTCTTCTTCTTCTCCTCTCTCTCTCCCTCTCTCTCTCTCTCTCTCTCTCGAACACTCGCTACACACACGGCCGACACACTGAGCCGTCTCTTCAAGGCGCTGCACTACTTGTATCACGCAAAAAATTCACCAAAAATAAACCAACGAAATAGACTCAGTCAGTCTCTGATAGCCGATGGATTCGTCTGAGCTTATTAAATGCGCACATGAACACACACACACACACACATAAACACACACATTTCAATCACTGCTCGACATTTTGATCCGTACTTTTCAAAATTATGGTTTTTTTTTTTTAAAGATCTTTTTAAAGGCGTCCTGACTTGTATGACAGATTAACTTCAGCAGGCGAGCGCGGCTAACAGGGCGAGCGTTATTTCACTGCCCAGCAAGTCTCACACACACACACACACACACACACACACACACACACACACACACACACACACACACTGTGGTGAGGGCAGTGAAGAGGATTATGGGCCGGCTTGACAGGACAAACCACAGACTTGTTCACTGGAGAGCTATTTTTAAGTGCTGTCAAAACCTGCCAGCAAAGGAAGAGAGAGAGGCTTTTAATGTTAATGAACACGCCTTTAATTTTCTACTGATGAGACTGAAAGACTGACTCTCTCTCTCTCTCTCTCTCTCTCTCTCTCTTTCTGTCCCTCCCCTGTACGTTGGATCTCCAGATGTGCCATGATAAGTTTCTTTATCCTCCTCAGAGGAGATTGTCAGTGTGTGTGTGTGTGTGTGTGTGTGTGTGTGTGTCCTTAAAGCTTTGCTGTGTAGACTAAAAATGTTTTAAATGTGCCATATGTCTCCTAAGCGTCCTCCCGTACTGTTTATACACCATTAAAACTACTCATATATTCATTTTGTGGGGGGAAAAAATAACTAAGTTCATCCAGTATCCCTAAAATATTTCTAAAATATCAATGTTCCAGTCTGTTGAAGTGTTATAATCCCAGCAGTGAAGGATTTAATATCTTTTAAGGGAGCAATAAGGGAGATTTTACTGCTCTGTTGCACAAAATGGCCATAATTTATCAGCAGGGGGTCAATAGTGCTGATCGATACCGGTGACTCGCTGAGTCCTTCAGCAGCTGCTGAGCGCTCGGGCTTTTACGCTGGGCTTATTTTTATGATATTCAATTTATTTAGACAAGGGCAATGCACAACACCACATAAATCTCAAGAGAGATGAAAGATGATGAGCTGCACAGGGGTTAGCAAACTTTTTCTGGAGGGGGATTTTGTTTTTCTGCTCAGAGACCACAAGAGGAAAGTAGCTGGAATACACAGCCTGTACTCTGCTTTAGTGCTTCTAGAAAATCCCACAGCATCAAACTTGTATTTTTTACATCCTTGACTACAAAATAGTGCTTAAAAGTGCTTAAAAAAACTTGCTCTAAAGCCAGAAAAACAGTTATCAAAGTATTTATAATGACTCCAGTGGATGGCATGAGATATATTACCTTCTTCTATTAGAGTCGCTAACGTTAGTAGTTTCCACTGTGAACATGCAAATTTATTTTTTATTTCCATTAGAGTTAAGTAGAAAGACTCGTATGTGCTCCCGATGTTTTCCACGCGTTTGCTTGACAAAGAGCTCTAAATGTAATTAATGTGCAATTCAATGTGAACGCGAGTCTTTCTACTCAAACGCACAGACGGAGGCGTGGCGTGACTTGGCCACCAGGTGGGGCTGCGGCCTTCCAGGTAGCTCTGTGTGTTTTGGCCGAGAAGCAGCTGCTGGTGGCTAACGGCTAGGCTTTTCTCTCGGTGGCCGCTGCTTTCACCTCACAGTTATCATCACAGAACCACAATAATAATATATATGTTTATGCATTTGATATAGCAAAACTCTGAATGCTGCATTTCGCTCGGTCTCGTCCAGAAGGCTGTTTAATATCCAGGTTCTTCGGCTGGTCTGGTCCCACATTTTTCACCGGGAGCTTTTCTGATAACATCCTCCGGTTGAATTTTTTTTTTTTTTTAAAGCAGAGAATCAATACTTTTCTCTGCTAATTGTTTATCTATGTCAGCTGGCGTCGCACATGCTCGGCATTTTTGCGGCTCAGAGCAGCTAAAAACCCCGTGGATGCATCTCTTTTCATTTATTTGTTGTTGTATTGTTTATTCCATGCGATTTTATGTCCTTATAGTAAAGTGTTTTTGAGTACCAAGAAAACCACTACACAAATAAAATGCATTATTATTATTATTATTATTATTATCATTATTGTTGTCATTACTATAATTTCAGTTATTATTATTATAGAAACTGAAGCTGGTTTCCTTCTGAGAAACCTGTTTTGGAGATGCGAGGTTTCCAGCGGACGGCCGCGGCGTGTCTCCTGGCGATGCAGCATCAGAGCACTTTCAAAGAACAGTGCTGCTAAAGGCTTCACACACACACACACACGCACACACACAAACAAACAGCGGCAGTGGGGGAGGAAAGCGGGGTCACCCCCCCACCCCCCTCCCCACCCTCCACCCAGCGCCCCGCCGTCGGCCTCCCAGGCCTTATTCACGGATTGTTACGCAACAGGGGTTTATGCCATGTGCTACAGCCTAGTTAAGTATTTATCAAGCCTCTTGTGTAAGCTGGGGGGGGCGAGCGACAGGCACTGGCCTCGCTCTCTCTCTCTCTCTCTCTCTCTCTCTCTCCTGCCAAGCTGGATCTATTCTTCCTCTCATTTAGGGCAGCGAGTGTGTGTGTGTGTGTATGTGTGTGTGTGTTAACAGGATACCCAGATGTCACGACCCATCCTGCCCAATCAGCAGTTTGTCTCCGGCAGCCAGCCACCCTCTGTGTGTGTGTGTGTGTGTGTGTGTGTGTGTGTGTGTGTTCGACTGTGATATTTATGGTAATGCTCAGCTCATAACTTCACCTTGTGTAGATCCACATCTGCATCGGAGCAGGACGAGCAAAAAAAAAAAAACACCAAATCAAACATCCAGTGTCATGAGCTCCTTTACTGTCACAAGTTCCACCGGCCGCGTGTGTGTGTGTGTGTGTGTGTGTGCGTGTGTGTGACAAAAATCCCGTCTGGCAGATCGAGCTGAAATGCCATTGTGTTTCTCGGTGACAGACAGAGAGCACGGGCCGGGATCCAGCCTGTCAGGAGACCGGCGGATTACGCCCGTCACAGACTGTCAGCAAAGCCGTTTGAAGGGAGGGCAGGGCGGCGAGCCGAAAGGTAAAACTCGTCGCCTGGACTCTTTTGTCTGCTGCTGCTGCTGGACGGCCGCAGCTCGGGCTGTCAAGACACGCAGGTTTTTAAAGAGCTACAGATGGCCACTTATTGTCTTAAAGGACAAATCGAGCAGGACGCTGAACTCCCCTCACATGAGTCAGGACTTTCAGCCCCGTCTCTCTCAGCTGCTCCATAAAGCACAAACACCATGAACATAGTCTTTAAAGGGGCTGTGCTTCTGGAATTTAAATATTCCTGCACTCTCTGAGATATGCATGATAAAGTATTTTAAACCCTTTTTTTTTTTTTTTTTTTTTTTTAGCATTTGGGGTCAATTTCACCCCAGGAATTTTAACCTCCAGAAGAGGAGTGTCATAAAAATTGTCCAAAAATGTCTCAGAAATCACAGATAATGGATCATATTTTCTGTTGTTATTTCACTGTGGAAAAAAAAAGACACATACAATTACCCCTTTAATCCTGTACTATATCGATTACCAGGCCACTTGGAGTACATCGCTTTCCAAATTATTCCTCCGGGTTAGTCTTTATCTTAAGCAGCCACTGAGCTTGGCCTCTTTATTTATTTATTTATTTATTTATTTATTTATTAACAGCATAAAAATAGTCTTTAAAGGGGCCGTGCTTCTGGAATTAAAATATTCCTGTACTCTTTGAGATATGCATGATAAAATATTTTAAACCCTTTTTTTTTTTTTTTTTTTTTTTTAGCATTTGGGGTCAATTTCACCCCAGGAATTTTAACCCCCGGAGGATGAGTGTCATAAAAATTGTGTCAGGCGCTTGATGTGTCTTTTTAACGAAATAGCCCTTTAAATAAAACACAACACCCCCATTCACCCCTTCCTATACCTCAAAGTTCACGTGGGAATCGTGCTCTTCCTTCCCAAACGTCGCATTAACTGTCAGTGGTTCTCACACTCAGGTACAGGTGTGGTTATGTGAGGTGAAGGCCGTAAAGCCGAGGGAGGTTTTTTCTGATGATTCTAAATGGGACGTTCTAGTTCCTCAGTGTCATCCGGAACAACTGAAACTCATTTTCCTGCAGCCGAAACCGCCTGGGGTCAAACAGACCCAGAAGAAACACCGGTGGGTACCGAGTGTGTCCAGGACGCCGAGGAACTTATCACCATGTTCATTTCATGTATACCCACTTGTCCCAATTAAATTAACAAAAGTCATTAAATATGAAAAAAGTTAATCACGAATGGGGTCAAATTCACCCCAAAGATAATAGGAGGGTTAATGAAGACGCTGTGAAAATTTTATTGTGTTTGGGAGATTGAATTTAAAGAGGTTACGTTTTCAAAAAAATGTCCTTTTTTTTTTTTTTTTTTTTTTTTTGTGCCCTCGAGCGGTTTTCAGACTCTAGGAAACGCAACACAACTACACCATATTTTGTTGTTTTATTGATATTTATTTTATATGCAACTTTGAATTTATTTACTGTTTGTATTTAGGTGAGATAACCTATAACTCTGTAAGGATTTTTTTTTTTTTTTTTTATCTCACCTGCACAATCTGTTTTTGTTATTTTATGCTTTCCGTGCTGTTTTAATACTGTGCAAATAAATAAACTAAATTAAACTGCACCTGGTCCTGATTGGCTGATTCACTAAAGCATTGCTCAAATACATCCAATCAGGTCAGAGTGCAGCATTTTAACTTGGAAAGCATCGGCTCTGCGTGTTTACCTGGAATCGTCCATAAAATCCATTTTATATCCTATTAATTGAACTACATTTATTTGCAAAACATAAAGAATGGCTTTATTTCTGTCTTAAATGGGTAACACTCTACAATAAGAGTACAACAATTAACGTTAGTTTATGTTAGTTAATGCCGTAATGGTTAATTAACTGTTAGTTAATGATTATTATGGCATTTACTAATGTTAATAATATCTACAATAACCCTTAAATAACATATAAATTAATACCTTAGCATGAACAGCATTAGTACATGATTCTTAGACACATTAGTTAACGGTTAGTTAACTGTTACTTAATGTTTATTACCTGTTACTTAATGTTTATTACAGCATTAACTAATGTTAATTGTTGTACTCTTATTGTAAAGTGTTACCCTTAAATGGTTGTGTATTTGAAGCAATGTTTGGGTGACTGACCAGATTTCTTCTTCTTAAAGCTAAAGTGTGCAGGTTTTTCATTTTCCCCTTTCATTTTCTTTGAATTACAGTGTTTTTTCACCCCTTCCTCCTGCTCCCCGACTCTTCACGCCTCTGTCCCAACACCTGTCGATCATTTTGACGAGCTGTCTGACGAACTGGGGTGAGATTATCAAACGCTGCCGGCGCACGGTAACGCTGATGTTCACAGGTGAGGTTAGACTTTCTTCTGTGGCCACAATCGTCTCTGGTTTATGTCCAAAAATGTCTCAGAAAACGCAGATAACGGATCATATTTTCTGTTGTTATTTCACTGTGGGAAAAAAAAGTCGCATATTACCCCTTTAATCCTGTACGATATCGATTACCAGGCCACTTGGAACACATCGCTTTCCAAATTATTCCTCCAGGTTAGTCTTTATCTTAAGCAGCCACTGAGCTTGGCCTCTTTATTTATTTATTTATTAACACCATAAAAATAGTCCTTAAAGGGGCCGTGCTTCTGGAATTAAAATATTCCTGTACTCTTTGAGATATGCATGATAAAGTATTTTTAACCCTTTTTTTTTTTTTTTTTTTAGCATTTGGGGTCAATTTCACCCCAGGAATTTTAACCTCCAGAAGAGGAGTGTCATAAAAATTGTCCAAAAATGTCTCAGAAATCACAGATAATGGATCATATTTTCTGTTTTATTCACATATTAGTCACATATTACCGCTTTAATCCTGTACGATATCGATTACCAGGCCACTTGGAACACATCGCTTTCCAAATTATTCCTCCAGGTTAGTCTTTATCTTAAGCAGCCACTGAGCTTGGCCTCTTTATTTATTTATTTATTTATTTATCCCCCTCCTCCAGAGGTTTGTTGTCCCTGCGCTTTCTCGCTTTCTGAAGCGTCTCTCAAACTGTCAGGCCGATGCCGGGCGAACATCGGCCCTACAGCGAACACTGGTGATGAAACTGACTCGCTGAGACAAAGCATCGCTCTCCCTCCTCATCACCTCCCGCTGTGTTCACTCAGCCATCAAAGAGGCTCGTCCTCGGCCCCGTTTTGAGCCCCTGTTCCTGAGCGGAGAGAGAGAAAGAGAGAGAGAGAGAGTGGAGGAGCATCCCTCGTCCACGGAAGGGTTAAAGGAAGCCGGTAGCTGCCATTAATATTTAAATCATCTGGCCTTCAGTCTGCCATCTCTCCTTACAGCCGCCGAGGAGATGTCTAGTCAGGAGGTCGGGAATCTTTGCAGGGGGATGACAGTGCTGTTGTCCGTCCTGCAGAGGCGAGCGGCGACGAATGAAACAGAGAATAATGGCATCCAATTGTCTCTCCTGTGGACTGTACGTCATTTAAGATTCACGGGCAGATCGTTTGCTCATGTAATCTGAACCTCAGCCATGACCTTTGGCTTTTAAAATGGAACTATTTGGCAGTAAAAACAAATGTACTGGTAACACTTTACAATAAGAGTACAACAATTAACGTTAGTTAATGCCGTAATGGTTAATTAACTGTTAGTTAATGATTATTATGGCATTTACTAATGTTAATAATATCTACAATAACCCTTAAATAACATATAATTTAATACCTTAGCATGAACAGCATTAGTACATGATTCTTAGACACATTAGTTAACGGTTACTTAATGTTTATTACCTGTTACTTAATGTTTATTACGGCATTAACTAACGTTAATTGTTGTACTCTTACTGTAAAGTGTTACCAATGTACTAAAAACAAAAGTGCAGAGGGACAATTAACCTTTTTTGCAAAAGCATGAAATTTGCATGTTTGTGTGAGCTGAAATTTTCTGTATCAACTGAAAAATGTGTGGAATCACCGTGGCGTTTGATGATTGAGCCTACATGGTCCTCATATCAGGCCTGAGGAGTCAACAAATGAGACGTTTGTTCCATGTTTTCCATGTTAGCAGAGTCGAGCTGCTCCTTTATGGCTGTGAATATGAAGGCTCTGTCACTGTCATGCGAACGGCGGTTTCAGTTTACACTTTTGGCCAAATCATCCCCAACATGACGTAAAGTCATGATGGCGCAGAAAAACAATCTGTCACCATCAAAAGATTTTCCTCTTTCCCTTTTTCTGGACCGAAAAGAAATCTTTTCCAAGATCCTCCTCCTTCAAATATTTTGAAACGGCGTTCAAATGTGTGAGGCTTCGCTGGGAGAAACGCAGTCATTAGTTCTGAAATTTTAGAGGATCTGTGAGAGATTCATCATTTTGTCAGCCGAGGACTCACATCACCTGGAGTTGTGTTTAAGAGGTTTTATAATCTGAAGGCAACTCGTCTCCGCGGTCTGAGCAATCAGAGGCCTGGCTGCATGTGTGAGTGGACTACTGTGAGTTATCTCCACCTAATATTACAAATGAGAAACAACACACACACACACACACACACACACACACACACACACACACACAGAAAATTGAAGTATCTGAAGGGGAAGTATGTGTGCCTTCAATTTTAATGCCAGTGGTGATTAAACTTGAGCAATAACATCATTCTTTTGATGTTATTATTACCTCACAACCACCTACTGTGAACACTATTTAAATGTGCAATATCACCACTAAATCCTTACTGTATATAGAACTACTTACTGTATATATAACTTATTTTTATTCTTACTTATTCTTATCTATATTGTAATTTATCTTTTTTCATTTTTCTGTTCTTTATTATTACATGTTTGCACTAAAAGGAGCTGCTCTTAATCTCATTGTACATGTGTATAGTGACAATAAAGGCATTCTATTCTATTCTATTCAATAACATCATTCTTTTGCTTCCCACAGTGATCACTGTCTCAGAGTCTGCTGTGGAGCCAAGTGTTATCTCTATGGGTGTGTGTGTGTGTGTGTGTGTGTGTGTGGGAGTTTGTGTTGCTTGGCGGCGCTTTCTCTTAAATGGAAAATTGCTGAGGTGGAATATTCATACCCTCGCGCCCCGAGTCGCGACGCCTCGCCCGCGAGCCGGAGAGTCACAGCTAAGGTCGCATTTGCATTTGATGTTGTCGTTAAACAGGCCATTAAGGAGCCTCGCCGCGAGCCGACCGGAGCCTCCGTGTGGCAATTGGATGTTTGATGGCCACTCGATGTATTCCTCTGCTGCTCCGCCAGCTGCCCTTGAGGAGTGCCACAATTACACGGCATTTCTCCCCCCCCTAATGGAGCTTCTGCGGCTCCCTCCTCGTGAAGTTGTTTTTTCTGGGGGCGCTGCACGGTGATTATCCGCCTGGAGAGCGGTCACCATACCGAGAACCTGGCTGCCATACCTGCACCAGGCCGAGTATCGCAGTTTTGATTCGAATAACAATACCAAAACACTGTCGTTTCCCTCATCAAGTAGAGTTTGAATGCTTTTTTTTGTTTGTTTTTTTTTGATACTGTATTGAAAAGCTCATCTCGGCGTCTGTGACAGAGCGGCGCTAATGGAGCCGGGAGGGATTTAGGATCAGATTCACCAAAGGTTAGCGCAGGGAAGAGTGTGTATTATGCCAGCTAAATGACCAAAATGAGAAAGCCGGCTCTCCAAAATTACCTCAGGACATTTAATCCTTTGTTCCGTTCCGAGCGGCTGCTATCATCACCAGCGAGTCGGCACGCAAGAGAGTTTTCAAAAACTCTGATCAGACCAGAGAGCGCTCCTGTCCTGTCTCGGTCCTTCCTGGTGCGTAGAGGACAACAGGCTCTATTTTAAAGATTTAATCGCACGGTCTGAAGAGCCGGCACAAGTGCATTTAGGGTGCATCCAAGTCTACTTTTGCTATTTTAATGGCGTAAAAAAGGGTGGTTGCACTAGGCACCTGGTTCAGAAGGGTTGCACTGAGTCTCTTCATGAATCCTGGCTGTGTTTTGGGCGTAACATGCAGTAAACCAATCAGAGCGCCGCCTCCCGCCCCCTTTAACAGCCAGGTGTGTCACACCTTGGTGGGCTGCTGTTCTAATGGAGGATTCTCCAGGTAAGAAGGAAGGAACAGATCTGCTCGTGCACCGAGTGAAAGCTCCCGAGCAGATCATCTACGGCAACAGCAGGACTCCATCTGAGCTCCCTGAGGTGAAGCAGCGTCCCTGTGTGTGGGACAAGCAGAGCGGACGCTCGCCGGCGCCCCCTATGTAGGCCACCATCACTATCTTGATAATGAGCTTCAGATAGAAGAGAAAACTGCAGCTCGACAGAAAAATGGCAACTGCACCAACGGGAAACTAGCAAAGACACTTGAGTTGTGCTTGGCGCCGCTTTGCACCAGGTGTGAGACAGGGATCATGGTGGTGTTTCTGTTTTCAAGTGCCAATTTTCCATCTTTTTACCTTTCTGGCAGGAAGAGGACACATTTGTCTTGTCGTAAAACATTTTGATCCCAGTAAGACACCAAAAACCACGAGACTCTGTGCACATTTTCACCAGACAAACGATAACATTCACATGCTAACCCTGTTGAAAGTGATTTAAATGCACGTTTATAAACTTTTCAACATTTTCTTACAATTTATTTGTCTGAAATTCTACGATAATAATCTGTATAATAACAGTTATTCAACAAATAAAGCGTCATATTGTTATATTTGGATGTCTGAAGTCTTGAAGTTGATCCTTGCAATTCATTTCTTACTCTGCACTTTTAACTCATGCAACTGCACTGCGTTTTTTATTGTCATTTATTATTTCATATTCAGTGTTAAAATCCTCTTGTTTTTTCAAACCAGGTACAAAAATCTGCCCGTGGGATGAGATAATCCCACTTGCTTCCAATGGCAATCAACTCCTCTCCAAGATTTTCTCGAGTCAAGTGTCCTGGTGGGCTGATCTGCCTCATTCTGCCTCGTTTCAACAGATTTAAACAAATTAGGGAAAGACGTGAGACTACACTGGAAACAAGTGGGATTATCTCATCCCACAGATTTTCTTCAGCTTGTTTGAAGGAAAACATTTTTTTTTACGATGGAATATGAGACTAAATAATTCGTCGAGATGTCAGATTTTTGCAGTGCATGAGTTCAGATGTGCTCACATTGAATCTGGAGCTCGGTGTCTTGCTCATGGGCACTTCAGCAGGCCTTTTAAAGTCCATAGAAACTACAAAAGGTGTTTCCCATAGCGTGGAGTCCAGGCTTCCAGGCTATAAATTATGTATGTGGCTGCAAACAGAGTTGTACACAGGGATGAACAGGCTGAGATGAAAGCGATCAGGCGGCGTCACTGAATCTTTACGTATCACAAACACAAATCGCCCTTGTAGCTTTGATTTGCTGATGAACTGTTTCATGCCACGAGCCCTCAGAGCTGGTAAAATGCCCGGTTTAGTTCACGTTTGCATAATCGGCGCGCAGGCAGAATTCTTTCATGCCGACACAATGCACCTGTAACATAATGGACTCCCTCATATGAAATTAATGAACTTCAGTTGGAGAGCGACGGCGCCGACTCATTAGATGTGACTGATGGTGCACGCTGCTGCTGCTGTGGGAAAAATAATAAAGAGAAAAAAAAGAAAAGAAAAAGAGTGCTTTCGTGACTTTTCCAGCCTTGTCAGATTCCTCTCATTCTCTAGGAGGGACGGCGGCTGATCAACAGAGTGGCACCTCATTTTCCGGGTCAGCGCTTTCCATTGGATTTGTTAGCTGACGATTCATCCGCGGGGGGGGAAAGTGCACCGAGGGGTCAAAGTTCATGTCACAGGTCGCCTCTTTCCACTGAAAACCCTCTTTTCTGTCAGAGTGAGGCGAACAAAACAGCGAGGATTTCAGCAGCGTCTCTCACAAAACTTCCCACTTGGAGCAAATTACATTCCACTCAACGGAGAGGAATATCCTCAACATTTCTAAGCAGCGCCAAGATGATATTCTTTATTTTATACATAATTAGCTGGAGACACTCCTGCCCTGCCTCTGTTAATAATGCACAGGGATGGTAAAACTTTAATTTTCGACTTGAATGCATTTGCAGGAACCGTCTGGTGTGTCTTTCCCCTCCTCCCACATCCAGGTCACTGTCACCGTGCGCAAACAAAGCGGAACTATTTATACACTTAAAACTTGATAGCTCGCATGAATTACCGCGCACAATGTGACAGTGGATCCTGAGCACGAGACGCCCCGCGCTGAAACACTAAGCTCGGGGAGGGCTGTGACATTTAGGATAGCATTTGCAAGGCCCCACTAATTAAAATGAGCAAGGGTGCGTTTCCAAACCCAATCCACTTAGCAAATTCAAATTTATTCCCCAATTACTCCAAAACAATTGCCTTTTTTTAATACAGCCGGCTTCCTCTTTTGTCAGCTCGTTTGTCGGTCCTTCTTCCCGGCAGTGGAGGATGGCGCTCGTTGGACATGCATGCACACACAGCCACTTTCAAGTTACAACGTCCCCACTTTGGAAAGTTGCTTTGGACTCGGTTAATATCAGCCTTTGGTGGAAGCATTGGGGATTGTGCTGGAACGGGAGCGCAGAGTTTATTTGTGACAGCTGTTCTATCGCACATAAATTTGTGAGGAGTACAGTTTGGCTGCGACGCGGCGCTCAAAAATATCCTCTCTCTGCTGTGTCTCAGCGAGAGTGTATTTTTATTTGTCCAAGGAAAGCCAACTCAGTCGTTTTTCTGCCTCATCCTGCTCCAGGCAGATGCTCACATTTTTAGCCCTGAAGTTGCTGATAGGTGATATTTTCTGCCGATATTCAATACCTTTCAATTTGACCGTTTGCTTGCCAAAAACATCGAGTAGTCAGTTTTCTAATCGGGGAGGAAAAGCTTCAGAAACAGCATTTAGACCATCATGGGACACTGAAACTCACTGCACTGGTCATGGAAGATAGTCTTACTGTAATAAAATTTTAAAATAAAACTTTAAAACAGTCAGAATATCTTTGATTGAGGAATTAGTTCAGAACGTAGAATCTACTCCAAGAGTGCAACCCTCTGTGAACACTGAGTAATTCTACAACTTGCACCTGAACACACACACTGCAAAAAGTCCAAATCATACCAAGAATATTTGTCTTATTTCAAGTAAAAATGTCTTATTTCTAGTCAAAATATCTCATTACACTTAAAATAATACATGATCACCTCAGAAATAACTCATTTTTAGACAATTTTTACTTGTTTCAAGCTAATTTTCACTTAAAATAAGTGAAAATTAGCTTGAAACTAGAAGCAAATTTTGCCAATGAAACAAGCAAATTTTCACTTGTTCACTTGTTCCTACCCTCGAACCCTAACCCTAACCCACAGGAGAGTCTCTAATAAAACGTAAAGGAGCGGCTCCTGAGCAAGCTCATGTTTCTCAAAGAGCATTAGCCCACAAACTAATGAACTAACCACCAACAATACTTGGCAATGGTTAGGAGAAGGCTATTGTTAAGATTAGGGAAAGGGAAACGAGGTTGTTTCCACTTTTGAGTGGCGACCCAAAGCTGGAAAGAGTCTTTTGATGGGTGCACAACATGTGTTTGTTTAGGATTCAGTATCAACGCTCTTTTCCAGCCCTCTAGCTGGTCAACAGGTGGAACTATTTTGTCTCTGTATCACTACACTACAGCAGACTCTAACTGGTAAGATAAAATGTTTTGTGCATACGGGCCCAGATTTATATCTGCAATGAATTTTCCATCCTATGGACGTTCGGGTGAGAGTCAGAAAACAACATAAAGACGTGATGCTGGTGAGGAAACACTTAAAAGATGTGCCAGATGTGCTGGAGAGTCAAGTGCACCACATCAAAAAAAATCTGTCTTTCCATAAAGATCTGAGCCCGTTGGAACAACTGAGAGAAACGCACAGATTGCAGCTTCAAAGTATCTACAGTAGATCTGTGCATACACTAGATATAACTGACCTTTTGTGCTTTATAATAATATTTACTATATATATATCCACTCAGTGTCCACTTTCTCAGCTTCACCTGTACAGTCTAATGCAGTTCAGGTCAGCAGCTCTACCATAAATTCTACCTTTTAACAAAGTTTATAATGTTCAGTTTGTGTTGACGTTGTTGAGAATTTAATTCTCTGTTTATTATTGAGGTTGTAGTTTGCAGAGGTCTTACTGGACTACATTATATTGAGAGGTGTTTCTAGTTTTTTGTCCTCTTCATTTATATACAATGAGGGAGGACAGAATATTGGAAACAGCTGTCAGTAAAATGCAGTCCAGTCCAACAGCAGCACTAACTATGAGCTCAATGCCAAACTTAGAAGTGAATGAACACCTCTGTTACTGTGACGGAAAGAAAACCTGAGCATTATCGGCAGCAGGAAAGGAAACTTTAATGCACAACAGCTGGATTGGATTGGATTAGATATACAGATATACAGTTAGGTCCATAAGTATTTGGACAGTGACACAATCGTCATAATTTTGCCCTTGTACACCACCACAGTGGATTTGAAATGAAGTAATCAAGACGTGATCTGTTTATGCAAAGCTGAGCGTGACTTAGATTGTTATGGTTATGGTTGTTAGGGACGTATTTGAAATGGCCTGTGTTGGTATTGGAGCTACAGGTGGGAGGGTGGTGGTGGTGGCTGGTGGTGCTGAGGTGAGTGTGGTTTGTGGGCCCAATTTGGCAAATTCTGTCCCCTTGTCCATAACTCCTCATGGCTGGCCTGCCTCCTGGCCGCTGCGGCAGCAACGTTGCAGCTCCAAACACAAACCCACCTTGACATTTTGAGGCTGGCATGTTCGGCGTGTCTTTCCGCGGCGCCGACATACACACCCGGCTCTCACGCACAGGCCACAGCTGTTCCCGCTGCCTCTTGGCTTCACCTCGCATCATCCCTCTGCCTCTTCAGACCGGCCTCGGATGGCCGCTCCCTGCAGCGTCGTCATTTATTTAAGTTACATTTGCTTCCGTTGTTGGGTTTGAGGCTCCACCAGATATCCTGCTGACAGACGTGCTGACCCGTCCACAGTGTCATACGATCCACGGATGCAACCTCAGAGGTGCTGATTTTTGTTTAGAGAAGACGCTTCCTTGTTATTTGAGGCGTTTTAATGTTAAAATGAGATCCCCACACTTTGAAAAATAAACTGACCTCTGCTCCGACGAAATGATTGCTGGAGCGAAAATAAAGCGTGACACCGTACAAAATCATCCATCTTTTCAAAATGCTAATAAGGCGAAATCGTTAAAGTTCATTGTGTGGTGTTTTGAAGTGAAACCCTTCACTTCCACCATGGGCACAAAGTTGCGGGGTGAGAAGTGTTTGAATTAATGTGGAGCTCAGTAATTGACTGTGAGTCACCGACTGTGGAATTGGTAATTTTAACTTGACACAAACCTTTTTTTTTTTTTTTTTTTTTTTTTTTTTTAGCTTTAACTTGATGTCAGGACCAAAAAAGCAGCCACCAAGTTCAATAAAGCTGTGCACTGGGACGCCATGCCTGCTGATAGTGTAATTACAGAACGACCAAAGTTAATAAGACCGCATTGAATATGACACAGAATGATGAGAGTGAGACCAAAAATAGTGGCATTTCTCTTTAAATGGCAAACAGCAAGTTGTTTTTTTTTTCTTTTTTGTTCCCAGGTGAAGAGTTTTCTATGCAAAATAACCCGAGGGCCTGCAGGGCTGAGGCTGCACACAGGAATAACTAATGACAAAATCCAGTGGGAAACACAGACCTGAGAGCCAAAGTGGGAAAGCATGATGGGAAATGTGGAGCAGTAGGGTGGGTAGATTTAGGGTGGGGTAGGTTTAGCAGTGGGGCGGGGGGGTCAGGCAAGCCAAAAGTTTGACCCCTACGGATGATAACATCGACTAATTTCCTCCCCAGATTTATCACAGACATATTACAGAAAGACAATTAAGGCGCTTCAAAGTGATATGAGCTGTTCCTTAATATTTATTCAGACGCAGGGACACGAGTTTTACAGGCACAGGGCCCTCAGTAATACTCCACAAGCAATTTTATTAACAAGTGTCTCTCAAATAGTGGATATCTGATTTTGGACCGAAATTCTCCTGCAATTATGAGGAGATTGTTTTCTCACCCAAGTAGAAGTTGGTGTAAAATTTTTAATAATAATAATAATAAAAAAACTGCACAGATATCCCTCTAAATTAACACCTTTGAATCCAGCCTTTATTTGTTTGGATAACATAAATGTTGCTAAAAAAAAAAAAAAAAAAAAAAAAAAAAAAAAAAGTAACACTGCACTCATGGCTTAATTAGACGTGTGAAAGCAAAAAAAAAAAAAAAAAAAAAAATTCCAAGTCATTTTTCAGTGTGTGCAGCTTTTCCTTAGTGTCATAAATGATGCCCTTTTTTTTGGTCTGTGGTGCTTTTTCAGGCTCGATACAAAGCACTTCTGATGAGTCAGGGTGAACATTAAAAATAAATGTCAGAGGACAGAGGCAGCCCCGCTGGTCCGGGCGGTTAAATATAGCCGAGCCCCCCTCAAAATGCCACCATGATCCTCTTCATTAGACGGCAAAACGATGCTTGACAACTTGTGGCCAATTACCACGTAGTAGGTGGTAAGAATTAGTGCAGTGTGAATAACGTCCAGTGGTGCCAAGTCCAAGCCTGGACAGAGTGGAGCCTCGTGCCAAAAACAGACATCTGTCCACCACTACAAAACTGATGAAGACACGGAAGACAAACTTATTTATGGAAAAAAGCCTTTGCTGACAAAAAACCCCCCAAAAAAAACAATCATTTCTAAGGATGAGATGAAAGAGATGAAAAAATAAACCTTACAGCAACTCTGAAGCTGTGTTATTTACACAGTGGATCATGGGGATTTGAAATACATGTCTTGGGATTTTTTTTAAAGGGTTTATTTCGTCACTTTGACTCAGCCAGGCTAACGACTCCCATAGATTTCAAGTCTTTATGCTAAGCTAACACGAAACGCTACCTATAGGAACCAAACCACTGGACGTACATTGGTGACAATGGCATCGAACATCTTGTCTTAATCTGGGGAAGTCGGAAAAGGGAGAATAATTTTGCCCTTCAAAATGTAAGTTTCTGAAAATCAACTGAGGATAGTTATTATGACCAGCCATATCGAATTTTGTGAGTGTTTTTGGCACATTTTTTTTTTTTAAATTTGGCAAAAGAACGTGAATCAGTGAACATTTCTTTTTAGCTACATTATGCACATTATTAAAAAGTTCCTGCACCATTGTTGTTTCTTCGAATAAACTGTTTCTGTCGGTGGTTGATTGCATTTTCTCTTTGTCGAGATCAGCGACTCATCCACTTATTGCAGAATTTAGGTGTTTTTGTGATATTCTGGTATTTCCATTGAAGTTTTCTTGAGCATAAATTCAAATTTTGCATAAAAATAGGTGACTGGAAACCCCACTGTTGGCACAAAAAGCTTTTTATTTTTTTGTAGCTCAGTTGCTCCAGTGGAGCTGATCAGCAGTCTGTAATTACACTGTGCAGCTTACAGGTATGAATGCAAATTCCATGAATGTGAAGCAGGGCAGTGCTTGAAAATCACCTACAGATGCCTACAGTTATTTTGTCCAGTGTTTATTCCTGTGCTACCGGGCCAGGCATGAGTCAGGGAAACGTTCACTTAGGACTCTGGGACATGAAAGCCACACGTGGGAAGGCTTCCTCTTGTGGGAAAGCGTTGGATCACAGTTATGACCTTTGGGCATCTGCCAAAATATTGCTCAGAGAGAGCTGAGGCCGAGCAGCTTGCTGTGTTGGTATCACTCAGGCTGGTGCTCGTTAATGGGTGAATCACTGTAATCCTCACAGTTTTGCCTGCAGCACAGTTTGGGGTCAAGGGCGAAAGGTATTTCGTGTGTCTGCTGCTGCTGTTTTGCTGGGAAACAGCATCGCTCGGTACTCGTTGACCCAAAAACATCATCCAGGATGTAGGTGAGGAGTTTTACATGGGTTTTTTGTCTCTGTTTCTTTTTATTCATCTCAGCCCGGCAGGATGCAGACTGACGAACAGAGGCTGCTATTCTCGGCCGGTCGGACCACCGAGCATGTTTCGAGTATTTCATTCAAAATGTGAAGCGTTCGCACCTTCAGTTCGATTCATTTCTCCAGGTGACAGCGGTGCCATTTGAACTCGGGTGGCACTAATTAAGTGCAACAAGACACCTGAGAATGTGAGTCTTTGTCTTCCTCTGCGAGAGTCTCAGTGTGATTTGTTAGGAGTGAGAATGTAATCTGCACCAAGCTACGGGAAAAAACGCCGATGCACAAGGGTTTATGGGTAAAAGACGAGTGATATCGACGTATGACTGGCAGCACTTTCTCATGCTTGTAGAGCTGAGCTGAGGAGAGGCCTCAGAGGTCATCTCCACATTTTGCTGGTATTTTCAAGACGTCTGCATCAAAAAGTGGAATAAATTAATGTTTTTTTTCTCTAATTCCTTCAAGGTAATTTGACATTTTGACATGTGTATGTGGGAAAAAAAAGATTTTCACACACTTTTTGTAGTCTGATAACAGTCGGTGTCATTTTATTTCGCAAATTGCGAACGGCTAAGTGATAATCCGCCACACGTAACCATAATGCTGTCATCCTTGATAGCCAAAGAAATGGACATGGTAGTTTGCTAACCAGGTATTTCTAATGGCTCAGTAACAAGCGAGAATAATTTAAGTTGTAAATTTAGCAGGGAAACGGAAGAGCGAGCTGTGTTGCCAGCAAAATTCAGTGGGTCCCATTTAAGGAGGAAACATGCAGATAAATCAAAGTTTTAAATGCCAGCTTAAATGACTATGATGATTATGTGAAAACCCCATGTATTTTGCCCACAGAGAAAAAGCATTTGATCCTGAATTTCATGTTTTTTGGAGGAAGGTTTGAGCTCAACATTTTGTAAAAATGCCCAAGAACCAAACGTCTCCTGAGTCCAAGCGACTTTTCCTTACGAGGCTTTACAAGGCACTGTGAACCTAAATGAACCAAATATAAAAAATACAACAAGCAAACTGTTTCCACTCTGATTCAGACCGAGGAAAGCGAGCTGTAGGTGTGATCGCATGCGGGCTTTAAGGCCGATGCCACTTCAGTAATGGTAACATCCGTCATCAGCGTAAAGAGGCACGAGCGGTGGGCATTTTTGGCAGAAGAACACATGAAAAAATGGACATTTCTACCTCATGCATGTTATTTTGAGAAGCAAATCAGGTTATTAAAGTTGAATCGGCAAACGGATCAGAACATGGAGACATTTGATGAGCTTAGATAGATAGATAGATAGATAGATAGATACTTTATTCATCCCACAGGAAATTCACAGTTTTTCAGCAGTATCCACAGATTACAGATTAAATAAAATAAAAAAAGAAGATAAAAAAAAATAAATAAATAAAAATAAAGAATAAGATCTAAGTACAGCAGAATAAGATCTGAGTACAACAGAATAAGATCTAAGTACAAGCCAGTGTGCAAAAAGCAATGTGCAACAAAGAAAAAAAAAACCTTGTTGAACTTGCCAAAAAGTCTCTGTGTTTCGGTTTCTATCAGCGGTTTATCGTAATTCCATTTTGTCGATATTGACAACTTTTCTGTTTATCGCAGAATTTAGGAGGGTTTTTTTTGTGATATTCCAGTGTTTGCACTGAGGGAACAAACAAATCCAAATAGGTGGAACCGCACAGAAAATATAGAACAAGCAAACTGTTTCCACTCTGATTCAGACCGGGGAAAGCGAGCTGTAGGTGTGATCGCGTGTGGGCTTTGATATGCGCCAACACGTGCACCAACAGGTGGCATTAGGGCCGATGCCACTTCACTAATGGTGGCATCCGTCATCGGCGTAAAGAGGCGGGACGGTTTGTCTCCCACTGCCCGCCTGATGAAAGAAAAGGCCCTTCTGCTCGTTTCCTGTCTCATTGTGGCGAGCGGCAGCGGCGGTCCAGAATGCCAACAGGCACCTTGGACGACCCCCGAGGTGTATGACTTCGTCTGTGTTAAACACCTGAGGAGTGAGGATGGCCATGGCGATGGCGATGGTGAGGAAGGAGCACAACGGAGGGACGCTGAAAATGAAAGTGAGCGTTAAGGAGGAAAATTATAACCTCACCGTGCACTTCATCTTCTGTTGCCATGGAGAACAATAAAAAAAATAATCTGTTATGCATCAACCCAGCTTTGTGTTTGTGTACATCAGCGATTTTAATAAAAGAAAGAGAGAGAGAGAGAGAAAAAAAAAAGATTGCAGAAAGGTGCCATCTGTCAAGAAAATATGCCGCATTTTAGCCTGCTTCATAGGGACAGGGATGAGGATGAGGATGAGGATGAGGATGAGGATGAGGATGAGGATGATGATGGCCCTGCTGCTGGCGATGAAAGTGATGGACATATTGGTGATGGTGATGATGATGATGGTGGTGAGGATGATGAGGAATCTGCTGCTGTTGATAGTGAGGGAACAATGATGATGATGATGATGAGGTAATAGTGACAATGATAATTAGACTGATGCTGATTTTGAGTCTTTTTTAATTAAAATGCTTTTTAGTTTAAGTCACTTTTAGTCATTTGAATTTTGAAAAAGTGAAATTTAAGTTTTATTTCATTTCTGCTGAATCATGTTTTCTCATTTATTTCTCTGTGAAGTCCTCATTGAATTATCTGCCATTGACCTTTATATGTACATTGATCCATTCCTCATTATAGCTTGGTGGATTTTGAATCTAGCTTGTATTATATTGTGTTTATCAACAGTGGAGTTTGCCCAGATGTTTGTTGTAAAGACGTAAGCGCGCGTTTCAGCGACGTCCAGCTGACATGAGTCAGATCTGTGGTTTGTGCCTTCGTGCCAGTCGAAAACTAGAGACTGGATCTCCTCCAGACTGAGCTCAGACGTTGTTTTCTTTCATCTGTTTCTGGCTTTTTTTTGTCTCGTTTTTATTTCTTCACAAAACATCATCATCACAATCATGTTTTTTTTTTTGTTGTTGTTTATTTTAGTTTTTGTGTGTTTTTTTTATCGCTGAAAATCTGTTTGACACATACTTTCTATCAGTTTTTTTAGTCAACAGAGTTAACATTGTGATGACGATGAGGATGAAGAAGAGGAAGATGGTGAGATGGAGGAGGAAGATGAGGAAAATTGTGATGAGGAGTTAGGAAGAAGATGATTCAGGAGCTGATGAGGTGGAGGAACATGAAAATTATTATGAAGATGATGATAAAATGGAGTATGAGGAAGAGGAAGAAGGTGAAGATGATGATGATGATAACAGGATGAAGTTGGAGGAGGAGGAAGATGTGAAGGTGATGATGATGATGATGGTAGGGTGGAGTTGGAGGACGAGAAAGAGGAAGGTGAAAATGATAGGGTGGATGATGATGATGATGATGATGATAAGGTGGAGGAGAAGGAGGAGGAAGAGGAAGGTGAAGATGATGATGATGATAGGATGGACTATGAGGAGGAAGATGATGATGATGAAAATGATGATAAGGCGGAGGAGGAGGAGGAGGAGGAGTAGGAGAAGGAGGAAAATGGTGAAGATGATGATGATGATAATGATGATAGGGTGGGGTAGGAAGAGGAGGAGGAAGAAGTTGAAGATGATGATGATGATGATAGGGTGGAGTAGGAGGAGGAGGAGGAGGAGGAGGAGGAAGAAGGTGAAGACGATGATGACAATAGGGTAGAGTAGGAGAAGGAGGAAAATGGTGAAGATGATGATGATGATGATGATGATGATGATGATGAAGATAGGGTGGAGTAGGAAGAGGAGGAGGAAGAAGTTGAAGATGATGAAGATAGGGTGGAGTCGGAGGAGGACGAAGAAGCTGAAGATGATGATGATGATGATGATAGGGTAGAGCAGGAGGAGAAGGAGTAAGAAGAAGGAGGTGAAGATGATGATGATGATGGAGCCGCTCAAACTCATGAAGATGATGATGGCGAGGAGGATGAGGATGAGGATGGAGGATTCAACCTCTTTCCCTTCGCCTGCCCACGAGGGACCCTCGCGCGACCGCCCCTCCCATGAGCAGCGTTGCCTCGGCGACTACCGGTTTACGTGATGACGTCGGATGTATATGAGCGCAGGCGGCGGGATCTCTCTCCCTTTTACCGCCATCGGAGCGGAGTCTTCCTCCCCGGACCGCTTCACTGCGCAGCACCGCCTAACCTCGTCCAGCCTCCGGCCACACAAGCGAAGGTAAGACACGGGCTCTCAAATCGCCTCGGCGTTTGAACGACTCCCGGAAAACTTCAACGTCGGTTTGAAAAGAAAAAGAAAAAAAAAAAAAAATCAAAATTTCAATTCGGCTCTGTGTAAATGGAAGAAGACAGCTCTCCCCCAGCTAATGCTAGTGAAGTCAGACGGCAGCAGCAGCCATTGAGACGGGCTCCACCATGATGAGGGTTACCGCTCCACGCGATTTAAAAAAAAAAAAAACTAACGGCTCCTTAATCCCCCGTTTCCTTCGGTGTTGTAAACATTTCGTCGGTGTAAACAACAAGCCGACAGCTAATAATAATAATAATTTCGGTTTTTCGACGGTAGTTGACACGTGTTTTGTGTCTTCTATCGTATTTTTTGGACTTGACCTTATTTTTTTGGGGATGAGTCTCAGGGTGGGGAAGTGTGGATAGGACTCTGGACGGTTAGGCTAGCAGGCGGTTTGCTAACACGGCGGTATCTCGGTGTTTTTTTTAGACATGAAAATCCCGATGTCACCCCGTCCAGCCACTTCGTAACCGGCCCGTATTTTGTGCTGTTCCTCCCACTGGCTTGGTTCTCAGCCCAAGTGCGCATCAAGCTAGCAGAGAAGCTAGCCGAGGCATTAAGAATGACAAGAGCCGGGGCCAGGCCGGCTCAGTTAGCCTGTCACTAGCCGGGAGTCGTGCTGTTGTTTTGTGGAGGAAGTGCACGGGCCTTTGTGGGGAGATAACCATTTCAACAGGTTGAATAGACAAGTGAGCTGGAAAAGTGAACACACACACACACACACGCACACACCAGTGCTTTTGTCTGTCATTGGTGGTTTGCCATACTTGTGCATGCAACACGTGGTCGATGGGTAGATCAGTGAAAAGCGCGTCCAGAGAGCAAAATGTCTGTCCTGTGGTCAGTCTGTGCGCTGTTTTTGTGTTGTTGAGATGAAGCCTTGTTGTGAAGTGGATTTTTATTTTAATATTAGGCGCTTTTTTTAAAATGGCAAAGCTTGAGGTGGATTCCATCCTAAGAGGCTTATCATTGTTTGTGTTGCGTTATAATAACCTGTTGAGGCTGTTGTGATTGTCAAATATCATGGCAAGATGCGCCCAGATATAGTGATGAGTCATTACCTGGACATATCAGATGTGGATGTTTTCTTCAGTAGATGTCAGTGTGCCCCCCCCCATCCAGCTTGTGGCGCACCAAATGCACCTTTTTAATGTTGGAAGGGGCCATGAAAAGAGCCAGTGTGAGGAGTTAACGTGACATGTGAGTTTTAGGTATTTCAGGAACTTCTGCAATGACAGCTGGCATGGATTCATATCTCTCCCTTGGTGTCAACAACATGCTGTAGGAAGGGTTTCCCAAAAGTTAAAATTGCATTTTTTTTTTGGTTTGTATTCTACCTGCTTTTATTTTTGTCCATGGGGGAAAAAAAGCAAGTATTGACTTAAATGCCCAGTCACCAAATTTCATGTGACAGCAGTGTATTTTAAAGCTTTTTGCTGCCGCTGTGGAGAGCTTTTACTTGTACTCTGCCATCAATAATTTGGCAACATGGAGAGTGCAAGTTGGCCTGGGGGTGGAGAGGGATATTCTTGCTTCAGATATTGTTGTATAATGTTCGGCATATGTGTTTTCCAGAGTATAGAATAAACAAGGCTTTGTAGTTTTTGCATTACATCCTTCCAGGCTTGTGTTTTTGCTCATTTGGGGGTTTTTTAGTGCCGCATAATGAAGGCCTTTAACAATACTGTCACATGGTCAGTTATAAAAGTGACAGTGCATCATTGGTGGGAAATGTGAGTAACATGTTTTAAAGCAAGTAGGTTTATTTGTATAGCTCATTTCTTACACAAGGCAGTTCCAAGTGCTTTGCATTAGGGTATAGAAATAATAAGACAAAATCACAAGAGCCAAAAATCAGAGTAAAATCTAAGTCACAGAATTAAGACACTGCTCTTATTCACTACCCCCATGGGAAACAAACTACCTTATCATTTTTTATTTAGCCTCATTTGTTTTGTGACTTTGTTCTGAGCTCATTGAACTGTCACATGGCTCTGTAGTTGAGTGGACCTGCTTTAATAGCTAAATATAGGCATGTGTGTATGTACGGAGATGGTGGCTTTGGTGCAAGAACTGACTTCCTTGAGATGAGTCTTTTTTCCCCCTTTGGCAACTTTGATCAAAGGCCTGGTCTCACCCTATTCAAATTGTTAACCATCTCTGAAGAGTCTGATCTCAGGAGCTGATGTCTTGATTTCCTTCCCAGTTCATTTTTCAGGCAGAATGAGGCTCAGTATGTGCAGGCAGGTGAATCTGGATGGAGGAGCAGAGCTGCTAGCTGCTAATTCTTCACTTTAAACATAAAAATTCACCAGCAAGTGTTTTGAAAAATGTCCAGATAAATTAAAAAGCTCTTCTGTATGATCACACAGTTGGAATTCAGCTCATACAATACTAGAAGATTGATTGAGGATATTGGGAGTGTTTGTAAACATTTTATTTAAGTTGCAGCCTGTATTGGACAATGGACAAGATCTCAAACATAAAATCAAATACTTCTGATACTAATTTACTTACAGTATGCAGCAGAATGAACAGATTAACATTTCACACAGGAGTTAGTGTTCATGTTGGCATCATCAGAGCTGACTGGAAGTGTAGGGTAGGACGGTTAAAGATGGTAAACATGAGCTTCTGCAGAGTGAACAGGAAAAGCGGGAGGTGCAACATCTGTTCTTGAATCAAGCGAGCGTAAAAAACCTGTGGGCTAGCTCAGTGCAGCAAGTAGGCCTGGAACACTCTTGTTGGTTTTTATCCCACCCCGCCACACCAGATGATTTCTGGGTTGCTTACTTTCATCCAGAGAGGAGGAACTAATGGATGGAATCGCCTGGTGTCCTTTTTTTTTTTTTTTTTTTTTTTTTTTTTTAAAGTGGGCTGGGCAAATGAACCGGTGTACTCTAAACCCTCTGTGGCACATGATTTTATGCACAAGCTTGGTGATAAAACTTAAGTAAAAATATGGACAGAGATCACTGTTTACTCAGTATATATGTGGAGATCCACTGTCATATCATATAAATTGAAAGGCATTTAGTATTTCACCTTTTCAAAAATATATATATACACATTGAAAAAGCATTGATTTCATAGTATATAGGAACACTTGAGTTGCCATGGTTAGATTTTGTCAAAGCTGTCTTTGAGTTTTATTCACTCTACTGTAGAAAGTCATAGTATTTAGGTTAAGGTCCCTTCTCTGTTCCTGTTTATAGAAAGCCCTTGGTACATAGAATTTACTCAGTCAGTACATAGGTTTTATGGAGCTACATTTATATCCTCATTCATGCGAATTTGTCTGAAGTGCAGGGCTCATTTCTCTTTGCCAGGAAGAGGGCTTTTGTTGCATGTCTGGCCTATTATTTAGACACTAAAGGGCAAATTCTTGGCCTCTTAACAAACTGGTAACCTGCAGTAGACGGGTGTCCTCAGTGCAGAGACAATGCCACTCAAGGAAATGGCCTCGCCAGCTGAGTGCTATGAAAGAGGAGTTTGAAATAAACAGAAAATGTCTGCTGCACGAGATTAAATTTTTGCTAGTCAGCCAGCAGATGTGTTAAATGGGTTGGTTGTGATGGTACAGCTGCACCGAAACACTCAGTAATACGAGCCGCCCAGGTGGATTTGTTTGGATGGCCTGGCAGGATTGCGCAATTGTTGTTAGTGTACTATTTTGCTAGATACTGTAACCACTGATCATGATTATTAACCATCATTGTTGCTAGGGTTGGGCAATTAAACAAATACAAATACAAATACAGGATCTGTGATGGACCGGCTCCAGTGATGTTGAAGGATTTTGTCCCTGGGACCCACAAGTGGTCATTTGAGTGGGACCCAAATAAAAATAGTGTTTTTTGACAAACTGTGGTGTTTAAACTTGAGTGATATGTGGTTATAATTATGGTTATGTTCATATATATGTTGAAAATGTGTCTGGAAAATTAAACAAATCCAAAAACCTATTCAAAAGACAATGTTGCATGATGACATACTAGTCAAGGGCTGTACTTGACTCACAATTTGGAGAATCAATATTTAAAAATAACAAATTGTCCACCTCCCTAACAAACACATACGCACACACACCTTAGATACCACACCCGACGGGTCAGTCTGGGTTCGGACAAATATTTAGAAATTATATTCAGGGTCGGGTTTGGTCATGTCGGCGATGTTTTAGTGAAAAATGATGGACCCACTGTCTGTTCTGGGCAACTTCCTGTATAGTGCTGGAGTTACCTTGACGACACTGAAGGCAACATGAAGGCTATTTCAGGCGGTAAATGTAACCTAACGATGGAGGATTTGCAGAATACCGGGCTTGGGTCGGGCTCAGACACACAAAATGCCTGTCGGGCTCGGTTACTATGCTCTCAGGCTCGGGTCAGGGTTGGACAAAAATCTGAGGCCCAAACCGCACTCGCGCACACACATGCATGCTCTCTGCTCCCCCTCTATGACTGTCCATTTGGCTTCTTTTGACAGGATGGGACTCTAAGTTCATTTGGAAGACTCAGTTTGTTTCACTGAGTCATTCAGTGATCAAGTATCCAAACTAAACACACACTCTGTGACCTGAGCCTCAGTGTAATAAGGGCAAAAACAGAAATGCCTGATAAATTCTCCTGATAAATGCCTGATTATTTCTGTGCTGTAGGTATATGGTTTCGTTACTTCATTAGCTTACCTTTCACATCAGTTCCAACCGTGTTGTCCACATTTGTTTGCAGTTTACTAGCTAACTCAGGTCGCAAATCTTTGTAGGTTGACAGTCAAACTTAACTGGATGTTGGGGTGCGCTTGTTGTTTTAATCCAGAATGCCCTGTGCGCTGTGGGGCTATTGAGTTTTTTTAGTTCAGTGGCAGCGATGGCCTTAACGGCTGAGTCGGCTCTGTTTTGAATCATCAAATCCCACTGAACCACTGCATTAGCATCATCAGCAAAATAATAGGGTGTGTCAGATGCAGGACGTGTATCCTTCAACATAACTTAAAATATTTTGTTTCCCTTTATCCAACTTATTCTTTAGTCATTACAGTTTGTCCTGTTGTAAAACACACAGAAGCCTCAAATTGATTTCCAGCTTATTTTAAAGGCCAACTTTTATGGTCAGCATCAGTAATTTAACACACTTGCATTTTCACTTTTTGCTTGTCATATCAGTATCTGAATTATGGGGGATATTGCACAGTAGAGCTGTTTTCAGTGTATTTACATTTCTTCAAGCAGCAGGGGCTTTCCAGCTGCCGCTAAATGAATATAAATGAAACACCTATTCGGGGGTTTTCAATTTACCATAATCGTGCAGCTTGGTGACAGAGAGCTGTGAGGTTTGAGGCCAGCAGGAAAACACTTGGCTTCAGACGTGGAAGTCCTAACAGCCACACAATCTCCTGGCACATTTTATCCTCGGTAACTTTGCGCCTGCTCTCATCCGCTGCCAGCATCGAGTAGAAAAAACCCCCCTGCTCAAATCAAACTGCACACACACGGCTCTCAGTTAACATTTGACAAGCAGAATTCTCCCCAGTCCATAATCCGCCACCACAAGGCTTTGGGTTTGAGTTACAGCCACTTTAACGATTGTGAGTTTTGACACCGGTGTCACTTCCAGGTCGTGATCTGTTGCCTCGTTGTCTTATGGGCACCGACTGTCTGTGCCAGTCTCTCCTGTCTGCCCCCCTGAAAATAACGCTGTGGTAATCCATCTCTCTCAAGGGAACGTTGTGCAGGCTGTGTGTGTTTGTGTTTGTGTGTGTGTGTGTGTTATGTGGAAGGAAGGTGGTGTGAGTCACAGTGAGGCTTGATCCCCTCTGGCCCCTGTAGAGGACTCCTTCTGTAAGCATGTGGTTCGATTTGGCCAAGTCCAGGGGATTTATTTTGTAAAAATGCTCCAACAATGAAGTCATGAAGCATGTGATTTTAGCCAGTAAAACTGAAGCCACAATTATTCCAATCCTGGATAATTAGTCCTGTGTAAACTGCTTATTTTGACAACAAGACTTAGGCATGGATTCAACTGATTGATTGCTGTCAGGAGTTGTATGAAGGGTGGATTAACGTGGCTCAGCGGTTATCAAACTGTCGGTAATCTGGGTTGACACGCTGGTGCTAGTCAGTCGAACCATCAGTCCTCCTCCTCCTCGCCCTGTGCGCTCGTTGTAGAAACGTTTTATTTGCTGTAGTGGCGCTCGTCTTCCTGCTCTGCGCCTTAACGAGCGGGATGAGAAACTAAACACCCCCAAATGCTGCGAAGTCTCTTCTGTGGATGCCGCCCAACATCAACATTTTCACTCATCTGCCCAAGTGTTGTTAAACAAAAACAATTTAACCTGCCAGGGATGATTCTTATCAGCTATAGCGATCTTGCAGTCGTTTTCCTGAAATGTCACCCTGCCTGTTTTGAATGTTTCCTGCAAAAAGTTGGATACAGTGCCAAACATGGAAGCAGGTTTACATTCAATTTGTAATCTAGTGTTTGCTCACTCACTTTGTTTTAGTAACGTTTGTAATTTATCATGAAGTGACTTGCAAATAACATCCATTTGCAACTATAGATAGGCTAGTTAACCACCTGTTGAGTTCAGATGGTCCCGTGTTGTGTCGAGCCAATGTAGCAGGAGGTCATTACGGAGACTTTGATTTGATTGGCTCACAGTCAGCGAGTCTATGTCGGCCAGCAGGGGCAGACAAAGATTGTGAGTAACCGAAGTCATCAAATGTCTCTTTCCTACAAACTTACCATCCTGTGTGGTTGGTGCCCATGCTGATTTACCCACAAAAAACATTCCTTCTCCATTTCAAAAATAGTCATTGATGGGTAAAATCATGAAAATATCAAATTAGCCGCTTTGCAACCAGCTGACTGCTCTTATCGTCTGGTTAGTTCATTCAAGGGGTTCATGATACTGGATTTTTTGCTGACATCCGATAACCGATATTTTCCAGCTCGTTTGGTTGATTGCTAATACGATACGTGCACATCAGTCTCTCCTGTAGAGGAATTAACATTTTACTATGCCTGCTCTTGTTGTGAAGGCCCACTGGCAGATGCAGATATAAAATATAATCCTTTTCAAAATGTACACATTCACTGGGCAAAATAACAGACTACTTCAGCTTGCGTTATGTAAAACATACCATGTTTAATTTTGCTCCTTGAACAGGGTTGGGCGATGCTCTCCCTGAGACAACCCTGCCAACAGCCACAACCTGGGCAAATTTGACCTATTTCACATAGAAATTTTCATGTGGGGAGACAACTGTAAACTTGTTGTGGTGACATGGTGGCGCCTCAGCACCCTAAATGAGGCCAGAGTGCTGCACAGGTGAGCTGAGGCCTAACTGTAAGTAAAGGGTAGGGGGAGGAGACGGTTAGCAGGGTTACGCGATTATGACTCAGATGATAAGCAATTTTTTAAAGCAAAATTTAGCTTGAAATCGTCGTTAGTGTCTGAATTCATATTTCCCTTCATGTGTCTAACACTAGTGTCTTGAATTTGTTTTCAGCTACACTATAGTACTCAAGGCTCTACAGTGCAAGTATTTCACTTGTATTTGCCCCTTAAATGTGTGTGAACCGGAAAACCGATTTACAAGCGCAGTGTGCGAGGAAAATTACAATGCACCGTAATCTTTTTCAGGTGGTATTGTTACCTCGAGTTTACAGCACAGCACACCACTGCATTAACAGAAAAGCCACAGATATCTGGTTGTTTAAAAGTACCCGTTCTCCCTTGCATGTTGAACGCATAGCATTTGCTGTAGCTGCTTCACAATAAAAGCCTCCCTCTGGTTCACCTATGGAAAGCTATTTTGTTTTTGTTTTCTTGTTTAGAAAATTTCTGCTTTTTTATTACACGGGCACAGTGGGGAAAGTGGCTTATCCTTAGTCTTGTGTGGTTTGAAAGACCAGAGCACCCTGAAGGAAAGCTTTTAATATGAAACAGCAGCCTTTGCTTCTAACAGGCAAGGGCCAATGTGTGATTTTGGTGGCACATGCTATTACACAGATGTGTCCCCTTTTTTTTCTTTTTTTCTTTTTTTTTAAATTAACTGTCACTTAACTTTTTCTTACTTTACATTTTCACTTTGCTCCTGCATTTCTTTGTGTGCTCTTAACTTTTTTCATTTAGAGCATGTCCTTTATTGGGGCAAAAGTTAGCGTAAATCCCTGGTTATTGGTATCATGCTGATTTTTCACCTCTGCTGGTTGTGGAAATGAAAATTGCCGTGATTTATGGTGTGGTGCTAGTGGGCAGGTGAGGTTTTAAAATGAAGGCCTTCAGTTGTGCTTTGATCTGTGGCTTGGATGCAGGCTGTCGGTGAACTTCGGTGTTGACTGATGCATGGGATTTTTTTTTTTTTAAACACATTTTTATGCATTTCCTCCAGGGTGGGGGCAGTGTGCACACAGCTGTATCGGGGAGGAGTTGGAGGAGTCGGATTGCTTTTAATGGCCGATTTGTTTCCAGCTGAGTAATTGGGATGAAGAGATTTTTAGCTCGTGCAGAGTCACAGTTACATAATAAAATTCATGGCAGCTATCTGATGGGATGGGTTCCTTGGCGAGCCCCTCCTCCAGCCCTTCATGAAAACCTTTAATCAAAGATGATCAGCTGACCCTGTGTGCTGTTCTCTAGCATTGCTCTGCTTCACAATCAGTTTTTCACCAGTATCAAAACACTGAACAGCCACACCGGGGCCAGTCGGGAGTTTAGCGCCTTGCTCAAGGGCACAGTCAGTAGTTGTTGAAGGATTTTCCCAGCTGGTGTGACCAGTCGCAAGCTGGCTGCGTTAATGTCTAAGCTAAAGCTGCCACTTAAGTGAAGGGGGAAAAAACAAACAAAAACCCTATGTTGAACTGTCTCGGTCGGCCTGAGTGAAATCTGTTTGAGATGTGGAATGTGAAATTTGAAATGAAATTTGAACCTGCTTGGAGCAGCAGAGTTAATGCACAAGAGCTTTTCAGATGGTGCCAGATGAAATGTAGGTTAGGGCTGCAACTAACAAATATTTTCATTTACAATTTTTATCTATATGTAGCAGTATCCAATGTATAATGTCAATATGTAGTCTCACTTTTATACATTTTTAGATTTTCCTAATTTTGCTCATTGTTTTATTTAATGTACAGCCTGTTGAGAAACTTGACTAATTGGATTATTTAATGGCTTCATTGATTATAGTTTCATCTATAAAATGTTAACATTAATAAGAAAAGCCTGTCACACCCTAAGCGATGTCTTCAAATGTATTCCTTAGTCTGACCAATGGGCAAAAAAAAATCATTTTTTAAAATGTTGTTATGTAGAGCGGAGGTCATCCTGCACACTGCTGTAACTTGCAAAACGTCCTGGTTTTATTCACCAAAAACTGCATTGTTTCAGTCAGAGACCTTCATAAGATGTTAATAAGATAAGGAGTTATAAAACGCACCACAGCCAATTAAACAATCAAACACATTATTCACCGTGCACAATTTTGTGGATGACAAACAGCTGATCTTGTGTATGGTTTGTGCTGTTTTTGGGAATAAAACTGGGAAGTTTGCAAGTTGCAGCCGTGTGCATGACGACCTCTGTCCTACTTTTGGCCTTTGGTTTTTTGCTTCCACCATCTGATAAACATTCATTTGCATTTTGTAATGATATGAACCTGAAATGTTAAGTCATCCTTAGCCTTTATGACACTGCAACCACCACATGCTTGGTATTTTTACTCAATAAATGACTAAAACAAATCTTATCAGAATTATAATCGATTAATGTTCTGTTGATCGATAAATTGTTTCAGCTCTAATGTAGGTTATGGAAAAGAATACCAAATGGCCTCCCGGATACTTTCCTATAGCTGAAACTTCCCATCACTAGCGTGGTGGAGCTGATTTACAAACAACAAATTTGTCACTGCAGACAGCTGAAAACAAGCAGTAAGAGTAATTGGCAAATGTTTTTTGATCCAGGCAGGTCGGATGACAATCGGATGTCAGTGGAAACTAATTACTTTTCAACCTGCCAGCAACTCTAACCTAATTGTTTTCTCCTCTCTCTCTCTCTCTCTCTCCCTCTCTCCCTCTCTCCCTCTCTCCCTAGCATCACTTGAGACTCGGCTAAGATGGCAGACATTGACAAGTAAGTGCATCTTCTACAATCGGTTAACCACACACTGTCAAAGAGAGCCATTTCCTGCCCTCGTGTGCCCATTCTGGGGCAAACATTCCTGTTTCTGGATCATTAGCATATTTGTCCAGCTGGATCCCTCTGTGCACCCATTACACTTAGCTGACGCCCTCATCTATAGCGATTTTACAGTGGCTGAGCTTATGTGGATTTTGTGACTCGCTCAAGGACGCTCTGAAGGAGCTGGCGGCTGTTTGATAGACACTTTGACTGCTGCCGGTGATTTTAACCTGAGACACTGTGGCTCTCTGAGCATAGCAGATGGGAGTTTGGTGATGGAATCAAAATGTTGACATCAAGGTGTAGTCGCACTGATGTCTCACAACACGAGTGAGTTACACGCTCGCATTAACAAGTCTGCTGGGAGCATGAATGATCCTGTGTCTGCAGCCCACATCACCAATCAATCATTAACCATGCATCTAAAAAAAAATGGGTACGTGTGGACTGACAGATGATGGTCTGTATGCATCTGCATATTTCTTTCTCATTTTTTCACATCTGGTTATCTGCCTCGTTTGCTGTCTTTGTAATATTTCCTATACAGATATTGGTCGCCTTGTAATTACCTTCATTGTAATCACCTGTGGGCTTTATTATTCTCACTGCTTCAATTGTATAAAAGCTTTTTCTGTTAATTGTGTGATGGTAGTCTAGACTGAAATATCTTTTTTTTTTTTCACAAGGATAATGGATTTATTTTTGGATATTGAGAGTGCTGTGCTTTCCTCCTGTCTTAGTAAAGACTGTTAACCCCAGTGTAGTTTAGACACAAGTTGGCTGATTGAGACCGTGCTTAAAGATATTATTTCCCCCTGTTTTATAGTGATTTAACTATGCAAGTTAAAGCAGCATCTTGCAGAAAAAAAATCATTCAAAAAGTAGCCTAAACCCTTGTGCAAACAATGGCCATGCTGTTTGGTTTTTAAACATTTCAGCTAAATATAATAATGCTGGTAAATATATAGCTGCCAAAGATTTTGGATTATTGTCATCTGATTGGCTGGTTATCCTGAGTTTCTGCCTGCAGGCAAGATCAGGGTGTTGTATTTAGATAGATAGATAGATAGATAGATAGATAGATAGGTATACTTTATTGATCCCAGACTGGGAAATTCACACATTTGTTGTCCCAAATAAAAAACTGTATTTGGGAGAACAATCAGTGTTTTTTTTGTTTTTTTGTTTTTTCTTGTTTTTTAAACAGACCTCAACAGTGTTTATCAAAGTGGGAGTTGGTGGACTCCCAGGGGTCTTTGAAGGGCTGTCAGGGGGTCCTCAGCTAGATGATGAGTAGTTAATTTCACCATAATGTATTGACATCAAACTATTTTCATACTACAAAGTAAGACATTCCCATCACTTAAAATGGGGCTGCTCAGCTTTGTGAGAGTCAACATGATGGTCTGAAACATGATAAAATGGGCTCTAACATCAAATTTAAATTATTAATTGCATTTATACAGTGAAGTTTTTATTCTTCACCAATGTATTGCATACAGCTTACTTAAGGGTTTTTTTCTGTATGCTGGCAGGACTAGTAGGCTCTGGATATTTATCAGTCTTGAATTTGAAATCTTTACTTCGTGCTGTTGTTGTCCAGCTGGGATTCAGTGCCTGGTGTTTGTTGTAGTATGTTTCCTCAGTTAGTGTGGGGATTCAAACCGACAGCCTCCTGCTCCTGTCTGTCTGCACATCAGTAACCGGGTTAGTGGCTTCACCGGCGAAGCTGACGGCGTGCAACTGTCAGCTTCATCATAGCTCGCTCGCTCTCGTAGCTGCTATGGAAAATGGTTGTTTACCCAGCATGGGCTGTTTGGGATGCCACGCCTGGGCTCAGGTTGCCTCGGCCTGGTCACACACACACACACACACACACACACTCTCTCTCTCTCTCTCTCTCACACACACACACATACACACACACGAATACCTCACAACATTATGATGGATGGACCTTGACATCGGTCCAACAGGGGAGACGCTCCAGTGGCTGTCACAGGCCATGAGGATAGAGGTCCTCTGACTCTCATCCTCACACACACACACACACACCCTCACTCTCACTCTCTTCCACTGTGAGCCATTGATTTTGCCGCTGTGGTGCAGACTGACAGCGGATGCGAGGCCGTGCAGGTGAAGCCTTGTTGCTTACAGTGTTGTGCTGTTCTGCCTCGCATTTAAATGCAGGGTGTCATGTTTCAATATGTGGAACAGCATTGTGGGTAAAAAGACTCTAAAGCGGATTACTGTTGTGATGAAGAAGGCCTCAGTCTGAAAGCTTCCTGAACGGGAAGCACGTCCAAATGTGTTTACCGGCTTTGTTTGAAGGTTGTGAGTTTGAATCCCCAGACTGGCCTGGGTAATGACTTTTTTTTAATTCCTCAGTTTCACTATTCTACTAGTCAAATGTGTTTTTTCAAAGAGGAGATCAAACCGTTTGGTGGCCTGTTGAAGTGGCCGGTACAGTGGCCAAACGCATTGGCAGCCGCAGCAAAAACATGCCAGAAAAGTGTCTGGTGTGTGGTGGTTGCTCCCTGGACTTACAGCCTGTTTTTCAGACTGTCTGTGATTCAGCTGAACCTCGCGCTCTCCCTCTGTCTCCCTGAGCAGCAAAGACCAAGCTGAGCTGGACCCGGCAGATATGGAGGACATGGAGGAGGTGGAGGAGGAAGAGACGGGAGAAGACGTCAACAGCAAAGGTAGGAGTCTGACCTCTGACCTGCAAAAACCACAGCACAGACCAGACTGAAATGTCTGATAGCGGACAGACGACTGCAAAGTATTGAAAGCTGTATTATAGGTTTTAAAAGCAAATGTTGGGATTTTTGTTGATTTGCAGAGGAAGCCAACTGAGTGTCGTTTGTTTTTTGGAAAATCAGATTTCATGTATTAACATGATTAGAAAAGTCAATAAAAAATATTGAATCATTCAGGTTTTTCTATTAATATGGCAGAGTAGAGGTCTGGACGCAACATGCGCCCCTGCTTGGTATTTAGGCCAAATTGACATTAGCTTAACTTGGGGTTTTATGTGTCTTTTTTCTGGCTGGCAACATTTTTGAATTGTAGTTTGAAGCTGGAGAGCACTAATCCATTTTATTTTGGGATCTAGATGCTGTTTATGCACCCTTTGATGTTCAATAAATGATTCAGATCGTTCCTCATATATTAGCCCGCTTCCAGCCCATTGTGGATAGAATTAGATGGCTGTTTGGCCTCGACTATTTATAGCGAGACTGAATAGTCTTTTTAAAACCCAGACTTGAAGAACATGCAGTCCCACTGCCTACGACAGATCTGTCAGCGCGACCACACACTCAGGAAAGCCTCCCATCAGGTCTAAAAGCCTGCTGAAGATTATAAATGCATGAGTAATGCAGAGTTGAAGCTTGCCACTGTTTACAGGCGGCGCAAACTCGTTAGGGCCGCTCGGAAATGTTGAAAATCAGGCTGCTCTGAGACGCCAGTCACAGTCAGACTGAGGGGGACCAGCAAATCACAGCTGAAAAGGTTCTGGGAAGCGACTTGATGTTTGAAACTTAAAGTGAAACTGCCTGCTGGCTCCTTGGTATAAATTAAACAGCAGCCGCCCTCTCCTCCATCTACCTTATTCTTTGTTGCAGGCGCTTGTTCCTCTGCTGGAAATGGGGATACATAAATCCATGCTAAACTGTTTCCTTCTTTAAAGACGGGCATGTCTGACCTAGAAAGGGAAACGCTCTTCAAAATTTAGGGCTTGTGTAGATCAGTGGGTAGAGCCCGGCACTAATATCAGCGAGGAGAGGGGAATCAGTCTCTGGAGCCGATGTGTTCACAGCCATGGATTCCCAGCTCATACTAATTATGAATGCAATCATCGTCCAAAATGTTCTTTTTTGCCTGTGGTTGGTAATGTAAAATGTTGCTGAAACAATTCGCCTTATTCACCTCAGCGCCATCTTTTGTTAACTGATGATTTTGGTGGGATTGGACTCAGACGTGACACAGACTCCAGTGTTAAAAGTGAATCAAATGACATTATTAGATTTCACATGTTTAACCATCAGCAGTTTTCATGATAGGAAACAAATGGAGGTGAATGGCTGTTCTGCTGATTGACTTTCATTTGTTCTAAAGCAATAAAACAACAGCTTAAGAAAACATAGATCAGTCATGGGAAATGTTTTATTGTAGCTACTGAGATGATTTCCAGCTGTGACTTTATTAATCCTAGTGCTGCAATAGTTTTTTTTTTTGGTAACGTAGTGGTGAGGTGAATAAGGCAAATTTAGTCGATTGTCAGGCATGAATTTATTCTTATAATTGAGTAATCATTTTAGTCATTAACTAGAAATATCCAGCCATTTGCTGGCTACAGCTTTGAAGTTGTTAAGATTTTCTTGCTTTTCTCCTCTCTTGTCTCCCTAAAATGAAACCTCGGGGTGTTTTTGGCTGCCAGGCAGACTAAGTAAGCAATGATAATACATCACTTTGAGCGCAATAACCTTTCAAGGTTGCATTTTTCATTAATTTTTATTTTTATTTCATTAAAATTTTATTTTTTCAATTTCAGTGTAGCAATCCTGCCTTAACAACTAATTAAAAGTAGTTTAGTTTTTATTTTTTGAAAATTCTTGGTTTTAGTTTTTGTTAGTTTTTAATCTTTTTTGTTGTAATATGGGGTATTTGGGAAAATCCTGCTGGCATAAAACTGGCGCAGCAAAAAAAAAAAAAAATCATATCCACCCCAAATACTAGACTGATATATGAAATAAATGGACAAAAACAAAAACATAAGACATATTCTCCCAATGTTTTGTTTTTTAGTTGGTTTTGTAAACACAATAGTTTCACTTTTTTGTAAAGCCTTGCTTTTAGTATTTCAAAGAAAATGTTTTTACATCCAGTTCATTATTTCATTAGTTTTTCTTTATGTTAATAACCTCGCTTCCAGTGAGCTTTTGTCAAGATTTTTTTTTCTTTTATCTCCCAAAATATTAATTTAAAGAGTGGTTTCTTTTGCCTGGTCTGGTTTCTCTCCCACAATTCAAACACATGCAGGGCAGGTAAATCAAGTAGAGATGCAGAGATACAACTGGACCGATAATTATAACCAATAATCATGTTTGCTGTGGCCAATAGTGCTATGATAACTGATAACATCACTCTTGCATTTGCAGTAATGTGAAGAGGCTAACTTTATAGATTGACCAGTTTACTTTCACGCTTTCTTTGGTTTGATTGGCTCAGGGCCGAAGTGTACGGTGGTCAGCAGGGGTCAAATTCGGTGAAAGAGCAGCGACTGTACAATGACAAGGCATTCAGGTCGGCTCACGTCGTCCGGTCAGTGTGGCTGGCGACCCGTATCGATTTCAGCCACCGACGAAAAGCACCGGTGTGTTTATTTGACTCGATGCCGCGACACACACAGCGGCGCTCCGCCGGCTGGAAGCACAATACAAGCAAAACGCCCCGGACGTGTCAACAGTGAAAAGTGACTTCCCATCCCTTTTAATCTTCTCACCTGTCTGCAGCGATCTGACAGAGCTTTGATAGGTGCAAGCAACATGTCGGACACTTAGGATTGTGCCGGCTGTTGCCTGTCTGCCACCTCGACAGGAGTGCACCTTTTTTTTTTTTAAAGCTGACTGCTGCCTCTTCTTTCGGTTTCTTTGCAGCATTTCGTCGACTTAAATAAAAAGTAGTTGTCACACTTTATTGATTTATATATTGATCAAGGTCAGTGCTTATTTTATAGCAATACATAAAAACCCAACGTATACAACAGACAAAATAACGCCGCTAACGCCAGACACATAAAATAAAGATATTAATACACCAGATGCAGAAAACAACCAAGCAAATGGGGCACACGGTGGAGAGTATATCGGTTGCAGTTAAGCGGGTTTACAGCGTGTGGAACAAATACAAAAACAAAACAACTTGAGCTCGTTTGAAGTTCTCTGTTTAAGAGTCGCTGCACGTAAACACCTTATCTTGTTTGTAGTACCCAGGATGAGCTCAAATCCCAAATAGTAGAGACTCTGGGTTTATGTGTGTGAATATTTGTGCTTTGGATGTAAAGATACACTCATTGGGAGCTGAAACTTTGTTTTTCTGAGGTGGTTACTAACATCTCGGTGATGAACTGCTAATGTTTTAGGTGTTAAATCATCAGTTGTCTGTTTCTGTGGTTAAAAGTCAAAGTAGGTGAATGTCACTGGATGTTACATAATCATATTGATTTGAGAACATCCCCCTCCCCTTCCATGCATCTCTCTTTGTCCGGTGCTCTGTAGTTTTCAAACTAGTTGTTTAGGTAGAGAAGAAGTGGAACTGGAGGACCGCCACGCTTTAAATATTACTTGGTCTGAATCGTTATCTTTACTTTATGTGCACACACTCAGTGCTGAAATATGGGTGACACTTTATAATAACCATCATTAATAAAAGGTAGATTGAACTTAAGTCATTAGTCATCTTACAGTAACAATGGAAACATTTTACATAATATATTAAGTATTTGTTAATGATTACCAAAGAATTTGTAAACCTCTTTAGAAATCGTTTGTAAAACATCAACAAACAAAATACATAGATGAATGAACCAGATTCTATACATCTTTGCTAATGGTTAAAATTTGTTTTGTAAACCATCCATAGACATTATTTTGATGACTATGAAATTACTACAGATGTTAATAATACTTTGTAAATAATGTTGAAGCTTTAAACTTCTAATAGTTTGTTTTGACTTGAACCCCAGACTCACAGGCAGCAGTTCTAACATTATAAAACATCCAAATAATGTTTCTAGATGGTTTATATGTTTTTTTAATTAACCATTTAACAAGTGATTATAATCATTAGTTGCGACTTTAAATGTTTTATATTTTTGCTACTATATCATATCGTTATTAATTGTAAAATCACTGTTAATTAAATTTAATTAAGTATCAATTCACCATGTATTAATGATGGTTATTATAAAGTGTTGGAATATGGAAATATGTAAGGTGATTTGGGTGCCGGTAACAATTCAGGGAGTATTAACAAATGCAGAATGCTCCACTGAAACACTGCCAGGCTTTGTCCTGTTGCACAATATAAAAAGTATTGCAGGCACACTATTGACTACAGCAAATTAAAAATCACAGGAGACTGCAGACTGCTGTTTTTTTTTTTTTGTTTGTTTTGGTTTGGTTTTTTTCCATTTGCTTTTTTCAAATAAAAGTGTGGACTAGGTATTAAGCATGATTTTAAACCCTATTGCTCTCCCACAAATAAAGTTGCATGTGGCAGCTCTGATTTAATTCAGACAGCTTCCCAGCCCACCTCAGTTATCAAAATAATCTTCTTTTGCACGCCTCTGAAAGGTTTCAGGCTTTTTTTTTCCCAGTCCAGAATGATTCATATCAACTGTTTACCTGCTGGCAGAGTTTGAGAAATTGGACTGTCTTCATACTGTACTTTTGACCTGTGTGTGTGTGTGTGTGTGTGTGTGTGTGTGTGTGTGTGTGTCCTCAGCTCGCCAGCTGACGGTGCAGATGATGCAGAATCCACAGATCCTGGCTGCGCTGCAGGAGAGGCTCGATGGTCTGGTCGGCTCACCGTCAGGATACATGGAGAGGTCAGACACCCTCATCTAAACTTTGGGTGGCAACTTCCCTCGTCCCACAGGGAGGGATTTGCCCTGTTTTTCCTTTCTCTACTTCCATAGGGGTAAGAGGGGCTTTAAGCAGTGACTGTTTTGGGCATGACCTAAAATGTGTGACGCTGTAGCCACATGAATAAAACTGTCATTAAGTGCGTTGTTCCACAACTTCAAGCCACGATCACTTTTTGTCTTTAGTTGTGGGGACAGCCAGTAGGCCCTGGTCAGAGGACCTGAGTGACCTGCTTTTGATATAAAGACACTAAAGCAGGGTAGGTGCTTGTAATCGGGTTGTCTGCCTACTAGTGTCTGAAATAAACCATTTTTTGCTTAATTGCTAATGGTTGGTAAACCAAAACAAGGACATAATTTTCATCACTTGCTCTGTCGTGGTGCCTCCAGCACAACAAGGCCCTAAATCAGCAGCTGGACTCTTCTCCTCTTTGGTCCCTCAGTGGAACGAGCTACCAAACTCCATTCGATCCACAGAGTCCCTCTCAGTCTTTAAGAGAAGGCTAAAAACCCAGCTCTTCAGGGAACACCCGCTCACCTAATGGATTGTGTAATCCCCCATATAATTAAAAAAAAAAAATTGTGCCTCTGTGGTTTCTTCCTTCCTCTATGCACTTTATGCACTCTATACATCCCCACTCTGCTCTGCCTTGTAGCTCCTCTGTCCTCTGGGGCAGAACCAGCGCTTTATGACACTTGATGTTGTAGTTCTCTCCTGAAAACATCTTCGCTTATGGTGTATAAAAATCTCCTATGTACGTTGCTTTGGATAAAAGCGTCTGCCAAATGTGAATTGTAATTGTATCAGACCAAAATAAATATACACAAATTCCATAGAAATGTGACCCTAGATAATTTCAGGACTGTTTGTCTGAATTATAATCTTCCTGTATTACACTCTTCCTTTGGTAGCAATTAAAATGAACTCATCGTCTCAGCTGTCTGTAGTGATCCTGTAGTGTTTGTAGGTGCAGGGAACGTGTCAGACTCTTCAGGCTGTGAGATCTGCTGGC
Organism: Myripristis murdjan; assembly: GCF_902150065.1. Lineage (NCBI taxonomy): Eukaryota > Metazoa > Chordata > Actinopteri > Holocentriformes > Holocentridae > Myripristis > Myripristis murdjan. The sequence goes on along the minus strand of NC_044002.1, from coordinate 21,607,989 downwards.
TGCTACAGCAGCTGTTTGCAGTTCTGTCTGCCACCTCCTGTTCCCCCTTGTAACAGTGGGTTCACATGCATGTTAATATTGAAACTTCATTTTGCATGCTGGCCTATGCAACAACTTGCAAAGTCAGCACACAGGAAAAGCTCATTAATCAGATAGTGGCAGTGTGTCCATTGCAGGTGGAGCGTCACTGCTGTGGTCTTGGGTTTCAGCTCTTCGGCCTCTTCAGTGTGCAGGCTCTTAACCTTTTAACTTGTAACTGCATCAACACAAAGGTCAACTTGGGTGCATGTGAGCTATCTAGCAGTGATACCCATTCATGCCTGTTAAATATTTAAAAGGCACCATCGCAAACATTGACTAGCTAGCAAAAACCTTGTTTTTAGATGTAGTTCACAAGTCAAACAGGTTTGGATAGAAAGTGACACGTGCAAGAAAAGGTTTCCTGTGTTCTGTACATATTTTTCATATGTCAATTCTGAGAACTAAATTTGCTTTAGTTTCATAGTCTTTTGACTAAAATGCATTTTAGTTTTGGTCACATTTTAGTCATTTGAATGTTTTTGTATACTTTCTGCTGACAAAATCTCAGTGGTTTTAGTTGACCCTGCTATTATACTGGATCTAATTCTAGTGAATCATTTTTCATATTTTCTTTGTAAATTTCTTATTACATCACCTAGTGATCTTTTTAAACATGGAATGATCTATACTCCTCACTGTAGCCTCTTGTATTTTGTATCTAGCTCTTGTTTTTATACTATACTTGATATCAGAAGTAAAGTTTTCCCGTATCTGTTCCCTTTCAAACTGAGGTCAGGAGCTGTTTTCATTTGTCCATTTCTGGCATTTTCACCTCTGACTTGTTGACAAATGTCATTTAATTTCCTCATAATTTGTGTGGTTCAGTGGTTCATTTGTTTAGTTTTTGATTTGGAATTATTGTTTGTGTACTTGCAGTTTCAGACAACACTGCCACACAACATAAACACTGCCAGTGTCTTTACTATTTCAGAGCATAAGTGCCAATAAAAGCTAAATTTTGCTTTTCAATCCATATTCACAGGAGATGTGTTGTTGGTGATAAAACAGTTTCAGATTATGCTACTGTTGCAGTGATTGTAATTGGCTCTGGATAAGAGGATCAGCTAAATGCATCAGCTAGATGCCGAAAATATGACTTAGGAATTGAGGGGGAATGTTGAGTGACTGCAGCTTCCAAGATGCTGTGTGTGTGTCGCTGTGTGTGTTGGCTGGCGGAGCTGTGCAACCCACTGCTGTTCTCCTCAGCAAAACCATCAGCAAGTGGCCCTTTGATCAACTTGTCAAGCGTTTGGCAGTCCTCAACAAACTCTCAGACTCACCAGTGGCGACATCCAAGCACCGGAGACCAAAGATGTATTCCCTTGCCAGGATGGCGCGGGCGTTTTAATTTACCATACTGCAGAGAAACTTAATTCTGTGCAGCCTCACTGCAGCTGCCGCTTAGCAGACGTCTCAAACTGCTGCTCAACAAGGAATGACTCATGACCTCCTGACCACCGCGTTCATTATATGCAGGGTGGGACATGGACACCAGCTATCTGCTGATTGACTTTGACTATAATTAAAGAATCTCTTTCTAACAGTCATGTTGACTGTTAAATCCCCAAATTTGTGCTGGAAAATCAACACTTGATGAAGCCAGTAGATGAAATAGTTATGGGTCCTTTCTGGTAACCCAAATGGATACCAGATATTTTAGAATTACATTTAGCTCATTAACACATGCAAATGATTTAAAAGAAAGTTTAGAAAAGGTGGAAATAAAAACTGCAGGTGAAACAAAGTACAGAGATCTATAAAAACATTTCTCCACAATAGGACAAAAAATTAAGATGGCAGACTTGAGATGAGCACAGCACAGAAACTAAATGACACTTAAACTCGGAACTGAGGAGAATAGTACAAAGTAGAAATTATTTAGGAGGCGTGATTTCTCTTTCAGTCCATATGGCTACATGGTCATTTCCTTGATTACTGTGCAGGAATTCAGCACAGTTAAGACTTCAAGTTGGGTTTTTTAATTCTCAGGCCAAAGACTGGAGTTCACTTCTGATGTCAGAACACCCCACTGTACGGCTGTAAACCTTTTCATTTTGCATGCTACTAAAAGTAATCTTCAGTTTGAGTGTAGTAATGTAGGTGTCAGTCACCTTGTCAATCCACTATCGCCATATTGATCACCAAATAAAATCCATCATATCAAGAAAAAGAGCTGGGAAAAGTCAGGCATTTTAAATTCCCAAATGTTTCCCAAACGTTTAACAACCCCGATCCACTGCATCGACCAAACCAGGAGCCTTGATGCCTCAAGAATAAACCAATCAATCTTTCTGCAAGCGAGACATTTTTTTCTTCACTCTGCTATTAGATGAAGCATATCCCAGTAAAACCTGTTCTTGGCGTACTTTCTGTCCATTTGAAGTGGGCACTTGGATGGTCAGCCTGAGATATTGGGAACCTCTGGGGAAAGTGCAGCTCTGCAGTGTGGGGCTCAGCTTAAAACCTCTCAGTGGATTAACTTCTCCAAGGCAAGCTCCTCTATGGTGACTTTTTTTTCCCTCCCGGTGAGACAAAATATAGGTCTGAGAAGCAAAACGAAGAGCATGATCTTGTGGACAAAAATGGAAAACGTCCATCTTTGAGGACCAGGTTGTATAGTAGGGGTGCATAATAACCACAAAAGATGATTTTTATTTAAACTTAGTGCTCATGTTGTCCGTTTTTTTAATGTTGAAAGCATGAATGCAGCTTTGTCTGGACAGAGCATTCACTCACCTCAGTTTAGAAATTGTTTGCATTGGATTGTATGTCACTTTTTGTCAGAGGTGTACATACCTGACACAAGAATTGAACTGGCTGAATCTGTGGCTTTCAGTTAGTAGAGATGGGATGCCCTTCTCTGTCAAATTTTCAGGCCCACCAGCACAAAGATGAGCTACCCACGTGCTCTATCAGCTTTCAGATAAGTTATTTCATGTCTTTTCATCTGTGTCTGTCACCCACAGTTTACCAAAGGTTGTAAAGAGACGTGTCAACGCCCTCAAGAACCTTCAGGTCAAATGCGCCCACATCGAGGCCAAGTTCTACGAGGAAGTCCACGAACTGGAGAGAAAGTACGCCGCCCTCTACCAGCCTCTCTTCGACAAAGTACGTTCAATCTTTAGGGTTCAACCTTTCCAGTACTGATCTGTGGAGACAAATCTGATCTGGTCACAATTCATATTTTTTGTTGCTATCTGTCTTTATATAATGGATGCACTCCTGAATTTCACAAGGTTGTTTTTTTATATATATATTTGCATTTTTGTAGAATAGGAAGACTGTACAGTGTGTTTTCTCAAAGGGATCATGAACCAGAAGGAAAATAACAGTGGAAAGAATCCAGTGTTCTGAGGCTTTCAATATTTCAGATCTTAGTTGATATTGTTACCAAGAATTGTTGCATTGCAAATTGCATATTTGCAATATGTTGCATATTTTTTTCAATAAGAGTTGGAGCCATTGATTAGGGTGTGCTGTTGACTTCAGGCCGCCAGGGAACAGGTATGAAAATTCGTATGCAGGAAAATCATTGAAAATAATACAAATGGCATACTTTTTCAGGATCCTCTCATATACTGTTTAGAGTCATGTAATTACTAGGAAACCTGACTGAACATATAATCTTTTAAAGCTCCAGCCTGCCCTTTGTTTATACACACCACATTTGGTCTGAGCACCCCCACTGGTGCAGTTAATTTTCCTCAAGCAGGGCACTCAACCCCCAGTGGGGCCTTGTTCCTCGGTCACTCGCGTCAGTCCAGGGTTTTCCAGGCAGGTCTGGAAATTCAAAACCACTAAAATTCCAGATACAAGCCTGTTTTTCCAAATTCCAGTCTCTGGTTTTGCTGCTGGTTGAAACTGCCGGATATGTCCATTATAGCCGTAGCGATCTAAATCTGCTGCGGCTCAGTGACCCAGTCATCAGTGCACACCTGTGAACACTGATACTGATCATAGACACTGAGCTTTATGTTGAGGAAAAAGTCTTAAGCTTTCAAAACTGTTTTCCATGCCTGAAAATATATGGAAAGTAATGCAGTCAGAGTTTGGCATTGTCTTGGAAAATGGTCCTAAATCTTATATAAATAATTTAAGGCCAAGCATTTCATCCGAAATGAACAATTTCCCTCAGAGCAATTCCTTTTTATTGTGTGCAGAAGGATTGAGGGGAGACTTGAAAATGGGTCGTTACAAGAGACGGCTGTGTTTGTTGGAGTACTTCCTTGCTCGCTCTCATTGCCGTGTGTGTAACCGGACAGGAAAACCTGAGACTGCTGACATATGCATTGTTGTTGAATCCATAATATTGCGGTTGATGGATTCTCCCTCAACATTTGTGGCCTTGATCGGGCAGCCATGTTTATGCAGAGATGTGCACTGCTGCTCCTCCAGTGGAAACAGCCTCCTGCTACTCTACCACCCCCCACCCCCATCACACCCCCACTCCATCCGGCTCTTTGAAGCTCGCTCAACATTTTAAAGGAGCGTCTCTGAATTTTAAAAAAAAAAAAGGAAGCTAAGACTGTTCCAGTGATCCATTTTAGAGCCCAGATTATAAAATGTATATATTTATATGTAACACGTCCCACTGAAAAACCTTGTAACCCAAATTTAGGTGATGTATTTATTTCCCAGTCAAGCTGAATTTTTCCATGCTGCTTTAGTTCCACATACGTTTCATGTCATGGACCCACAGGCTGCACAGATGCACTGATTACCTTTTGGCCATGGACCAACATTTGTTGTCAAATGTTGTGAAACTTGCCCATTGTTTTTAGAGGAGATATCAGTGGGTGGAATGAAATCTGTAATCACAATAGAGATGAAACCAGCACCTAGGGTTGGGTATCATTTAGATTTTTGCTGATTCTACTTCCGATCACAGTTCTTACCGACTCCAATGTATAGTATTTTAGTACCAGAAAGTCAAATTGGGTTGAAAATATTACCAGTTTATTATCATCACCACCAGTTTGAAATGATGAAAATTTAGAGCTTTACTACGTCATGGTCATACATTTTCTCCACCTAAATGGAGATGTTTTTCGTCTTATTCCCAACAAACTGCTCAGGCTCCAGCTCATATTCCTCACACTGACTCATATTCAAATTGATTCAAAGTGTGTATGTTGTCTCATGACACAGTACTGCGGTTACTATGAATGGCCCGAAGAAATGTAATAATTAAAGCATTACATGTCACATGTCTTACATGTTTCAGAAGTGTTCTCTCTCTAAAACTGGGTTGGTTTTATGCGATGAGATCCAGCCTGCAGCCATCTTCAAATCAGCAGACGGCTTTGGTTTTTTATTTTTTCTGCATTGCTTGTTTGCGTTGATGTGCTCACAGAAAGCCCCGACACATTTACAGAGCAAATAAAATCAAACCAAAGAGTGAACGCAATCAAATAAATCAAGACTGGTGTGTTGACTGGGTTATATTTTCACCGTTTGTGGGCTTAACTCTGATCATAGGTAGATTTAGATCAAAGGGGTTCACCTGACAGTTATTGCGTTAATCAGGTTAAGATCAGATGGGTTTTATCTGTGCAAACATGTCCTGGTAATACTGGTATGCTGGGCTTGGAGGCATTCCTTCCTGTGCATTGGTGCCAAGTGAGGTTGACCCGGCTCTTCACTCATCTTGATCTGTTTTGTTGTCCAGGCAGACCGAGGATGGTCACTTGAAAAGGGCATTTTGTTTGCATGTAGTAGGCCTGGACGATATAACCAATAGTATCTCTTATTGTGGAGTGAGTTGATTATTTGGGATTTTGGATATCGCAATGTGATGTCATACATGTTTGTCTTGTTTTTAAAGCCTGTGTTACAGCAGAGACATGCTTTTTTTCTGAACTGCAAAGACTGTTGAAGCTGTTTTATTTGCCTTTACCTTCTTGGTAATTATAACCACATTACTAATGATTATCAAAAAAATCCTGTATGTGAATATCTTACAAAAGCGTCAACCTTACAATATCGTCCAATATCCATCAAAGTGTTTGGTAGATAATTGCTGAGTTTTGTCCATATTGCCCAGCCCTGGCATGTAAACATACCAATGATGGAAACTGTCATTGTTCACAAGACGGTGAGTCTTCAAACTTGTCACTCCTCAAGCGATGGTGGCAGGTGTGAAGCTGTTAGAGACTTTCAGCTCAAAAACTTCTGGCATACTCCTGCTTTTACCACGGCTGCTTTGCGTTTTTATTTATTTCCCCGTTTTATTTCACTTGCAAGCTTTCTCCTGCAAGCTTTAGACATCATCATAAATAAAACACAGTTCACAGGTGCAGACTTTTAACTCGACTGTCTTCTGTTCCTCGCAGAGAAGCGACATAGTGAAAGCAGCCTACGAGCCCACAGACGAGGAATGTGAATGGAAGGCAGATGAGGAGGAAGAGTTGACAGTAAGTAAGCAGGTACAGGTGACTAATACGCCTGCATGCCTTCCTCTATTTGAATGTAATGCATGTAGCTCACATTCTTATCCAGATCATTGTGTGAATGCAACAGGAGAATAAGCCTCAATTTCCTCCACCAATAATGGCGAGCCAGGGATTAAAATTTCCCATCACTGGCTGATTTCAGTCATTTGGGTTTCAGAGAGGCATTAGACCTGATGACATGGCTATAGATCCGCAGAAAACAAGTGCGGTCAGTGGCTCTGAGTGATATTTTGTCAGATGGCCAAAAATAATACCGGCAAGAGAAGCTGCCTGCTTCATCTGATTGATCTGCAAATCACTCTCCATCCAAAATACTCAGCCTGTCCCGTTTAATTTGATTATAGACGAACAGAGCACACCTGCCCGTATTTCCCTCAAAACAAGCCCCATGACAGACTACACACACTTCCATACAATATATTCTGAAATGTTTTTTTTTTTTTTTTCGGCCCATGCTTTTGTGCGAGCCAGTAGCCTTCATGGTCTGTTCAGCCTTGGTTGTAGGTATGGCAAAAAAATAAAATAAATACGCTTTTATTTAGCTTCCTTCGTCTCGCCTCCTCTGACTTGAGTTGAATGCTCATATTTTTAGCTGAGCATTGGAAGGTCAAAGATTTTTTTTTTTCTTTTTTTTCCCCAAAGACTGAGTCATTGGAAATAAGAAAACACAGCTCTGGCAACTTTTTCTTGATTTATAAACGGAGAAAAGTGAAGCAAAACTATAGTTTCTAGTCTAGGTTGTGATGGTAAGCAAAAATTAATGTGAACGGCAGAATTTGCATCAAAGTTGCGTTATCAAGACGTGCTGCCGCTTGAAAATAAAAAATAAAATAAAAGTAAATAAAGTGTTTTTAAAGTGACCCAAGTTTGTCGTGTTTTGACGGAAAATAACCCTAACCCTAACTCCATGACCTCTGAGGTTTCTTCAGTTTTCACTTTCAACAAGGTTATTTTGATGTATATTCTGATAACTTGAACTTTAAACCAACATGAGAAATTGCTTTTTGATGGCATCTTTGGCCGTATAGCACAGCTCCAGGAAGAAAGGATTTTTCAATTTATTTTAAAGTTAAGATAATGGCATATTGTTGCAAGAGACAGGTGAAGTAGTCTGATTCAGTGAGGGGGAGTGATGTGAAGCACTTCTTGAAGAAATAAAGTTAAGTTTCCAAATTGAATATCATTTTCATTATGTACCTGATTACATTAGACATTACAGGCAAACTAAAGTTAGGACTGCTAACAATCAAAATATCTGCAGAAACTGAAAGCACAGTATGACCAAGTGAAATATCTAATTGCAGGAACTGATGTTTTTTTTTGATTAAGTTAAACTCTTCGACAAAAGTATTATAAAATAATTTCTATGGTGCCACAGAGACGCCCTGACCTGCAAATCAGATTCTCCAGATGTAAGAAATCGCACATATTTAATGTTTTTCTCCAGGGAAAATGAAAACTACAATGCAAAAATATTAATTCCCACTAAAATTAGGGCCATATTGCAGCGACTATCTGTCAAAATATTTGTTTTATATTTATATATATATTTTCATTCAGTCCCTGGGCAAAAATTAAAAACCATCGTGCCCTGACAGAAAACCAGCCAAGCCTCAACCAAAAGACATGACGGCTGTCTCGCTGAACTCCAGGTTGTACGAGGGAGCAGGATTGTTGTTTTTCTGTTTTGGCTTCTCTGTTCCAGTCACAGCCCTAATGATGATTGAAATAGAGATTATATTTTTGTTAATTCTCCTGCTGTGGTATTTGTTCATCCTGCTGTTCAGTCCCCACTGCTGACATTAATCTTTAAAGTGTGGGTGGTGAAGGCTTTTGTCTCTCATACGGTGTCACATGTGAACAGAAAAAAATGGTGCAAGATGCTCGAGTTTTTAGCAGAGCCATGTTTTTAAAAACGAGATTTGTGTCTTGTCGTCTATCCTCCCTTCCATCAGGAGGAGATGAAGGAGAAGGCCAAGGTGGAGGAGGAGAAGAAGGACGAGGAGAAGGAGGACCCCAAAGGGATCCCCGAGTTCTGGTTAACGGTTTTCAAGAACGTCGACCTGCTCAGCGACATGCTGCAGGTAGGGCCGTCCAGACAGCCGGCAGAGAGGCAGGAAAATGGGTCACGCCAGACAGTCGCTGCTCCCAGCAGAGAGAGAGAAAAAAAAAAAAACAGCCTTTGCTGCCACCTGCTGGTCAAGTTGTGCATAGAACATCAGCTCAGCTCAAGAATCTGCAGTTTCACTCCACCCAAACACCACAGCTGCTGATTTCACTGAGTTGTTCGACTTCTCTTGAGGGTTTGGCTCTGTCCCAAAAGCTTACCACATCCTGATAGTAAACAGCGCATACAGGTTAATATAGTCAGGGTTCCCCATAGTATACTGGTTTGTCAACTGCTTTGATGGAAATGAAACATGCTTCACTCTTTTTTTTTTCTTTTTTTTTTTTTTAATTTGTTTAATTATCTACTAAATGACTCAACATGTCCTGACGGCGGTGTTGCTTACTACTGCCTTTCAGTTCTCTCACCCACAGCAAGATGTGCCTCCAGCTTTACAAACACCTTAGGTTTATTTGATAGGGTCCGATGCAGTGAACGTAAACAAACTGAAAACAGCTGTCCAGTGCAGGTATCATAGTGGTTTAAGGGGATGTGCAACACCCTAGAAAGGCTTTTAAAAAAATGAGAAATAAAAAATGAAAGGAAGTTAAACGGATTACAGCAAGATATAAAAACACTAGATGAGGGGGAAATCGATACAGCATAGTATTGTGATATTTTGTTTTAATATTGAATCAGCGGCTGTCAAGTATCGGTGTATCACCAAGAATCAATGCAACACTTATGAGAGGTCTCAATGGCACAGTTGGTCAGACTGTCTGCTTGACAATCTCATTTTGCTGCAATAAAAATGACTGAAGTGAGATGAACAGAATGAAAACTTTATCGTATTAGATAACGCAGATGTTGACAAAGTTTTCCTTCGGGGACATAATTTGTAATTGAAAAAAGATAATAAATCAACATAGTGGAAAATCACAAAACAGTCGTGTTCTGACTTTTATATAATGCTAATGATAATAATGCATCGTGGCGCCTCTGCAGAAAATTACAAAAGGACATAGTTGAAAACACAGGTTTGAGCACAGGTTTGTCTTTGAAATAACCAGGAGTTGGTCACTCGCCTAAAAGTGGAGAAGTTTGCAGTAAATTTCAATTGACCAGGTAGGCTTGGCTCCTTTCACAGAAATATCTTCCAGTTTTTACATCCCAATCGGATAACGAGAGAATTGCTGAGCTAAAAGTTGTATAGCCCCTTCCCCTTCACCATCAACCCCTTACCAAAATCTGGTGAAGATCCCCTTTAGCCCCTAAAACTGACCTGAGTACAGGAGGGCCAGAGAGAGGTCTCCAGAACAGCGAGATAGGAGTAAACACAAACACTATTGTTATAATTCAAATCAGTACAGAAATGTTTATGCATAAATGATATAAATATGCCTGTAAGTGTTAAAATGTGGAGTAGGCAGGCAGACTTGAGTTCATGCTTTAGTATACTGCGTTTTTGCACTTGCATAACTCAAAAGCAGGTTAGAATGAGTATGTTGTTCGCTTTTGGGACCGGGCTAATGAAATCAGCTGCTTTAGTGCTGACGAACATGAAGAATGCTTTCCATAAAAAAAAAAAAAACATCGGGCACAGAAGCAGGGAAAATGCAAACTTTGAGATCAGATTAATGCAGTTAAAATGCCAAAAAGGAAAAGTAATCCCTCTTGGTATTCACAGTAATCCTCTAACGATGTAATTCTTTTCCCCCACCAGGAACACGATGAACCCATCCTGAAACATTTACAAGATATCAAAGTGAAGTTCTCAGATCCCGGACAGCCCATGGTGAGTCTGCCTGACCGCTGTGTGCTCAGTTAAGACGAGCGATGGACGGCGTCATAACCGTGCTCTCTCTCGTTTTGTCTCCCCGCCGCCTCCTCCAGAGCTTCTCGTTAGAATTCCACTTCGAGCCCAACGACTTCTTCACAAACACAGTGCTGACGAAAACCTACAAGATGAGGTCGGAGCCGGACGAGGGCGACCCCTTCTCCTTTGACGGGCCAGAGATCATGGGCTGCACAGGGTGAGAGCCGCAGCCTCAGCCAAGTCAAACACAGCAAACCTGAGCATCACAAACCAAGCAACAGGATAGAAAGAAAAGTGATCTAAAAATACCATTAATTCCAACCATTTTTGCCAATAACATTATTTTTTGGATTAGATCATGTTAAATTAAGTTTCAGAAGATGGATAGCCTTTAATTTTCACATATGCATGTAATGGGTTTGAAGTTATGGCTTGTAAGAACAGAATCAGGTCGTTTGACTCGAAACTCAAATTGATCCAAAAAAAGGCAAATTATTTTTAAATCAATCACCAACAAGTGAAATGAATTAAATCTCTATTCAGCCACACATCTTTACCTTTCATTAGGTATCAGGCTGTATTCGAAAATGGTCAGTGTTGATATAAAACGCCAAAAGTGCATTAAAATTAATTTGTTCATTAACTGGAGCCGTAGTAATCAAATTCATATTGTTTGGCAAAGTAATGGGATTAACCAATTTCAGTGTCCTCGTTTCGGGATACCGCTGTGCTCGACCTGCGTGGTCCGTTATCCTCTGATTGATTAACTCTCAAGAATAAAGCATGGTGCTCAGTAGGTCTCACTTTTATTTTTTCTCCTACAATTTATGCACAAAAATTGAAAACACCCCTATTGTCAAACACTGCTTGTACCTGGTGTTACATAAAATAACAGGTACTGAAAAAGTAGCTCACAACATGTTTTAAGAAATGCTGTTTTTCTGCATTTGGGACCCTGTAGAGATTCTTTTTATTTCCTGTCATTATGCTGCCAGTATATTAAATTAAAACTATTCTGTTTCGTTCTTCTGTCAGCTTTGAGTCATGGCCTGGCATGTAGAAAAACAAAAATAAAACCCTGACAGCTGACAGCATCACCCCCACAACCTGTGCTTCTTTATCTACACCGGTGTTCTTTTCTGACACCAGCCCTGCGTTCCAAATCACATCCTTATACTTTTTACTTTTAGTATGTACTGCAGCTGCCCTTACAAAGTATGTAGTTTAGTATGAAATATGCACGCGAATGCATATTATTGGGACACACTACATACATCGTCCCTGAAGTCCGACCCTCTCGCTCACTTCCGCCGCCGTCCGTAGCGCCACATTTGAATGTTGTTGTCAGAATGCCGCTGCTGTTTCGTACTGCGCTGTCCTCTGTCATGTTTCTGATCTTCTGTCTTCCTGTCGCTGCTGCTGTCACTGAGCGAGGTTTGTGTGATATGTGTGTTTTGTTGTCGTCCGTATGTGGGCGTGGCTTGTACACACAGTCAGTGCGACGTAACGTCCGCTGCGCAAAGGATTGTGGGTCAGAATGGCCAGAGCAGCATGCTGAAATGCAGACTGTGAATTCTGACCGGATGTAGTAGAACATCCTGGTACTCTTGGCATACTGCATCTGACATACTATGTATTGGGACATACTAAATCTTTTTTCCCCTACTAAATAGTATGGTAGTATGAGTATTGGAACACAGGGCAGCACTTCAGCTTGATTCCCATGCCAAATTCGCCTCTTCCTCCTCTTCCTCCCCAGCTGCACGATTGACTGGACGAAGGGCAAGAACGTCACGTTGAAAACAATCAAGAAGAAACAGAAGCACAAGGGCCGCGGCACAGTCAGGACAGTCACCAAAACAGTCCCCAACGACTCCTTCTTCAACTTCTTCACCCCACCAGAGGGTAAGAGGCAGGGCACCGGTTATTAAAGTTGATATTGCATTGTAAAGAATCAAACCATTCAGTTAAAATCAATTTTTCTTCATAATACATGGCAGCGGTTTAACTTTTCATACCTGTTCTCTTGTCAATTACAGTTCCAGAAAGTGGAGAGCTGGTGAGTTACTCTATTTCCTTTGTCATTTATGCATTTTGTTTTTTTGTAAACCATTTCTTCATCTTTGAGGTTTTTATAATCTCCTGAAAACCACCTCTGTGCTCCTCACTGGCTCATGTACTGTATGTCTGTATGATATGTTTTGTGGTGATTAAACTGTTTTATTGTGTCTGTCTGCAGGATGAGGACTCGGAGGCCATCCTGGCTGCCGACTTCGAGATCGGCCACTTCATCCGCGAGCGCATCGTTCCCCGGGCCGTGCTGTACTTCACGGGCGAGGCCATCGAGGACGATGATGACGATGTGAGTATGAGCAGCTCCCTGTCAGCGAGGCTTTTCAGTGGCCAGTGCCAAAATTTACAGAGCAGGGCGGCTGATGGCTGATCTGTATAATGCCAATGTTATTTTTCGCAGTTGTTGAATGTTTATTTAACACTAATATTGTCTGCATTGTCTCTGTTTGCTTAAGCAGATCTACACTCTGTCTGCAGTGCACTTATTTTAAATTAAAAAAATGTATCAACTAAATAATGCCCACAGGTAAACAATAAACGTAATATCTTGCATCCTTTTGAGGCAGCGGTCTGCAAGAGTCCTGCTGTCTTGCTTCAGCGCTCCTCAAAAGCTCATATTTATGTGTTTGATGGTTGTAAAAACAGCTTGTTGTGTACTCGGTTCAACTTTCCCATTTTATTTATATCACAACTGAGTCGTTCAATCACACTCCTCCTTTAAATTCAGCTGTAGCAACTGGATTTGTAGAATATGGATAAAAAATCTAGGCGATTAGAAAGTTAATTTTGGACTTTTGTTAACTTTTATGACTTTAATGAACTCGTATAGTTTCAGAATACTGCATAAACAGTTTGGAGTTACTTTATATTGATTTTATGACTCTTTGGATTAAACCACTGATTGACTTTCATTAATTATATTTTTTGCAGGACACATTGGCAGAAATATTTTTTTTTCTTGTAGAACCACTGTGCACTCCACCAGCCAAAATGTCAGCATACATTTTCTAATGAAAAAAACTGGTACCTGCTCACCATGTTGTTTTTGCTGCTCTACTGCTGCAGTTTGGCTTCAACTCTAATGGTTTGGGGAAAAAAAATTATACATTTTTTTCAGCTGTTGGAAGTAGAGCGGTTGGGGTGGTGACGAGTTGGTTGGAGACATTTGTAATACAAAATCGTGATTTGATATAATTATGAGACTTGTTTACAGTGCTGATGCAGAGGAACTGTTGCCGTGTTCATTTGTAAGATCAAATGTCTGGCCTCATTAAACTCATCTCGGGAAAAAAAAAACAAAAACATTGAGCCAGGTTGGACTAAGCTCTTTCCACTTAGAAAATGTCTCCCTGGTTAATCCTGGTGTTTGTGTTTTTCAGTACGATGAGGAGGGAGAGGAGGCCGACGACGAGGTAAGACTAATTGGAGCCACAGTTTATTTTACAGAGGGGCTGTGTGTGTGACATCATGGTTTGCAGTATAATGAAGGAAAGGCAGTTTTCTGACGATGGTATTTGTGGTTCAGGAAGGTGAGGAGGAGGCTGACGAGGAGAACGACCCCGACTACGATCCCAAGGTGAGACCCTCTCCTGATCCTTGTCAGTCTGGTATCCTGATGAAGATGAAACTCGGCACTTCTCAGCCTGTCAACTTGTGATGCCTTCGATTATTTGAGCAAACTCGCCCTTTTTAGCCTGTTTACCATTTGTGGAGAGATGAGCTTTGCATTCTTGGACCCAAATTTAACTGAGCAGCTCTAAATGCTGACTCTTTTTAGAAGTAAATGCGTTTATCGTTTATAGATCACCCGGCGACCTCCTGTGGGTCCTGAGTTGCAGGTTGAGAACCGCTGTCCTAAATGACTTGTCAGATTTCAACATACAGAATACATACTGTCAAATGCATCTCATTTTACACCAGCTTTTGGTTTGCTTCAGCTTTTATTTCTGTCGTCGCAGTCTCAATTCGGCTTTTAGAATTTGACTCAGAAATTTCCAGTAGCTCATGTTCAGGCTGTTTATCTCTGCTGTGTTTGCCAGTCAGTTGCATCCTGTCAACCTGAACCGTAACTTTTAGTAGCACAGCTGCAAGACACTTAAAACTGAAGGATGAAGGCATCGTGAAAATATCTTAACTTTAACTCAAACACTTTCAAATAGTTTCTTTTCATATCTTAATTTGTGTTGGACCCCATGGAAAAGAGCTGCGAGTGCACACTAATACTTCAAAGTATTAAATGAAAATATTCAAATACATGAGGCTAACAGCAGACTCTAACAGTATCTCTGTAGTCTGGAACGGCTCCTTTGATCTTGTCCTCTTATTACGCAGAGAATGAGCCACACTGCCTGTCTGTGCCCACCTCGCGTCGTCGATTTGTGTTTGACATGAAGGCAGTGTGCAGGAGCATTTACTACATTTACATGCACACAGGAAATCAGGTTGTGAGTAACTAAGTTACAGCAGGAAATCAGGTGTTGCCTTACTCTGAGTACACATTCACGCCCTGATAATTCAGTTCTCCCTCTGCTCTGGAGGGTGGAATCAGGCAGCAGCAGAGGTGTTTTTCATTTCCTTATATTTTCATCAGAGAAATCCTTTCAATCATTGGTCGTTCTTTAGTGACTCTGAACAGAAAAACTTCTCCTCAGTAGGGATCGATGTGCATGTAAACCCAGTTTTTGTAATTCTCAAGTAATTAGTAAGTGCTGGTTGGAATTGGTAAGTATGACAGATAAGACCTCACTTTGCCGTTTCACAACTAAATCAGCTGTAACTGCTGGTTGCACTGTCTTTAATATTAAAATGCCATTGCTAAGTGTGCTAACCCTAACCCTGGGAGCTAACAAATGAGAGACGGTGTGTTGATTTGATTGGCCGGCGAGGAGCGTTGCAAATTTAAACACGAGAACCAATCAGAAACTCAGAATTGGAGTGAAAACGACTGGAGCCTGTTGAGAGCAGGATTGACAGCCAGCGGTACATAATGCAGACAAATACAAGTATAAAATCCTGAGACCCGAGGAAAAAAAGCGTCTTCCAATTTAACTTTTTTTGTGATTTCTTGTCTATTTAGAGTTAAAACAACAACTCACAATTTAGAATTTCACAAAAATATTTTTATTTTAGATTTTACAGTACGTCCACTGTAGTGGATTTTACTGTAAAAAAACAGATTTTAAACTGTAAGAAACAGATTTTAAATTTGAATAAAAAACCAATCAAATAACCACAGATAATCAATTACAGACAATCAATGCCATTAACAAGAAAATATATAATTTTCATAAGTAAAAACCAATAGCTAAACAATATTTGACTTCCTGTTTCTTTTTTCACAACATGTGTGTTTTTCTGCAGCTGCCATTTTGGCTCAATAGAAAGTGGGTGTTCCCCTCATCCCGCCTTATCACATGAGATATCATTGGAAAGGCCTGGATGTCCTCTGTACACCAGGACTTGATAGGGGAGCTCAAATGAGTAAAAGGATATAGACGATCAACTGATGTCCACTACAGAGGACATAATTGAATAGGCTGGGTCTCAGGAGGATATACCGGTCGGTGTGGCTATTCGCTACAGTGTGTACATGTTCACTGCACCTACACAGCATTATTGTGCACCAGTAACTTTTCCATGGGAGAACAATACACTGGAACTGGAACAGTGGGTTCAGGGCAATGACACGCACTATTTTCCGGTGTAACACCTTGGAAGCTCTTCTCTCATTTCCAGACTAAACCTGCCTGTAATTTGGCCACTGCGTGCTAAAACCCGGTTGAATTCACAATCTCCTTTTTTTTTCCCCCTTTGTAGCTCTGCATGCTCTATTTAAAACACAAACGTGCGATTTTTATTTATTTATTTTTAAAAAAAAATAAAGCATGACCGCCGCTTCTCTTAATGCTGTACAAAAAAAAGCAAAAATACGTCTTTGACATTCTGTATTCTGCTAATTTTGCTTTTATTTTTTCCTATTCATTAATGTTTCTTCATCTCCGATCACTTTGGCATCCTTTGTCAGCTACTCTTTAAATTTTTCCTCACTAGGTTTAAGTGGTGTCAGTAGAAAAATAACCCTATCCTGGTAGGTACAGCCTGTGAGTTGTCAGCTTACTGCCATCACATCCCGTCCCGCCCCATCCTCACTTTATTTTTCCCCCTTTTCCCTCCTCCTATTTATTCCCGCTGCTTTTTCCATCTCCCTCCATCTCTCTGCACCCCTCCCTCCCCTCTCCCTCCGCCCTGACTGACTAACCTAGTGGGTTGTTGTTGGTTTTTTTGAAATAACCCATAGTGAGATCTGCATTTGCACCTGTATCATTTCTGTATGTTGAAGCTAGTCCAACCCTCCCTTTTTGTTTTCCTCCGCCATCTTGAATGTGTCCTGTCCATAACTACAGTCTAGATTTCACTTTCTCAGTCAGGAAAAGGGATTTGTTCACCATAAATGTTAAGGTCTGTGGATTATGGATGTGTGTTTTCTTCTTTTTTTTTGGCATTTAAACATCATTTAGTCCATTTTGTCCATGGTTTACCCTCCTCCCTGTGCTCATTAATTCTACTTAGGTTGTGCTGCCTTTTCTCCACAAAGCGATGCTTTTAGTGCTGAGATAAGAGCCCGGGACGACTGCTGGCACCTGTGTCACAAAAAAAAAAAGAAAGAAAGAAAGAAATTACACCCCGACCGATAGACAGGAAACCACCAAAACAAAGGAAACAACAATTCTCAAAGTGTTTTTAAACAGCTGCGCCGTGCCTTCGTATCACCGGCACTCGTCTGATTTCTGTTGGAAGGTCGCCACACCCCAAGCGCGATTGGGTTTTTAATTATTTTTCAGAGCAATTGCTGTGTCTTATTTTCGCAAGCGTTTTCCTTTGTTTTGACACAGTGGCCTGGGGCTGTTTGTTTTTAAAGTGTTTACAGTTGTTGCACTACAATTTGGGGGGGACAAACAGAATTAACAGCATATAATGAGAGTGTTTGATAATGGATTTTGCTTTGGCAACAATTCAAAAATAAACCACAGTTGGGAGATATCTGTAAATTCGCTTCTGAACTATGAAATCCAGATATAAAGCAAAATCAGTCTGGTATAAATGTGCAAATTTCTGTCCTGCATCACTCTACAGCCCTGATTTTTTTGTATTTATTTATTTATTTATTTATAAGCAAGTGCCTTTTTTTATTCTCAATTGGGGATGTTCAGTTATGTTTCTAAAATTTGGAGTTTTGTATATACAAGGATAACAAAAGTGGCGTCACAGGCGTTATTAATGTTAACGTGCAATTCAATAAGCAACATGTTAATCTTTAATCAGCACTGACCACGTGTTTCATACTGAGAAATTATTTTCCACTTAATGTAACATAAAAAAAAATCATAGATGCTTAAACATTATTTGTACTGTTTTTTTTTTGTTTGTTTGTTTTTTGTGATCAAACAGCTGCTAAACCTACTTTTGTAATCCACTGAGGAAACCCATTGAAACTTGAAAAAACTCACTTGGTTGCTTTCAAAAATGAGGAAAAAGCTGAAGTAGAAATTACTTGAAAATCAGAACAAATTTAGTAACAAGATACAAGAAATGCCAAAAAAATAAATCAGCCCCTGAAAAATTGTAAAAAAGGAAAAGAAAAAAAAAAAAACAATCACCAGAATTAGTATAACATTACTAGAAAATTAACTAAAAAATTAACAATTACAAGAAAAACATTTGTAATTCTCATATATACATATATATTTGAAACTTAAGTATGTAAAAAGGACCACAAAAACTAGAAGTAAATTGCCAAAAAAAAAAATCTTTCCCAAGCTGCAGTCGGGACATTTTTCTTTGTGCACGTTTAAAAAACAGCCGTCAGTGTGTTTTGTGGGTGCTGGCATTCCTCCTGGTCACTTTAGACGATGATCCCAAGCACTTTGTAATCACGGGTGTTGTAAAGAGGCAGCGTTCAGAATCCCAGCCATCTTAGTGTGACTTGAATGCATCACCACCATCGTGTTTTGTTCAGCCGAGGAAGTTTTTCAGCTGGCTCATCACACCTGGCAGCTTGCTGAATGTTTTTGGGTTTATGGAGGCAGCTTGGCTTTGTAAAGACAAGACTTCAGTATCAGTAAGAGAGAGTGTGAGTGTGTGTGTGTGTGTGTGTGTGTGTGTGTGTGTGTGTGTGTGTTTTAAGTGCTTGTTCTCTTAACACCCCCCTCCGTGTCTCTGTGGTTTCTTGCAGAAGGATGCAAACCCCCCAGCTGAGTGCAAGCAGCAGTGAAGCCTGCCCTGGCTGCCTTGAGGATCAACTGCACTGTAACAGCTTCTCAAATTAAAAAAGAAAAAAAAAAAAAAAGAAGAAAAAAAAACAATAGTTACTTACCGCCTTATAATGTTTTGTATTTTTCTTGGTAGAAATAATTTGAAGAAAAAAAAAGGGTTTCAAGATTTTTGTTACAAAAACTCATGGTAATATACTGGGAGCTGTTGCTCAATATACATAGTATTTTACTAGACCTGTTTTTCCCTCTCTTCCTCCTTCTCTGTACAATAGTTAGAATGCAGAAAAAAAAATCTCCCTCGAAAAGCATGAACTTGTTTCTTCACTGCTAAACTAGTTTGGGTTCTTGTGAAGTCTTTTGTTGTATTTGCTCTTAGACAACAGCTGTGGTTTAGACTGCATCGCGGCGACGTCGATTTATTAACCCTCCCTCCTCCCCCAAGTTTTCCTCCTCCTCCTTCCTGCTACCAAAGCTCCAGGTCGGTCAGTTCTGGTTGTCCGAGGTGGATTTTTTTCTTTTTCTTTTTCTTTTTTTTTTTTTTCTTTTTTAAATTAGCAGGGCCTCTAGCACTTGTCAAAGCAGTGAAGGGTTTCCGGGTCAGGGAAGGGAACTGCAGTCTGCTGCAGCCGGGAGGCCGTTCCAGCTAATCTGATTTTGCCGGAGTCGGTTTAGAGTCGGCCGCCGCTTTCTGCGCCAACCGTACCGAGCTACTTTTCCACTCTTGATACATTCCAGTAAGCAGACTGGCTGGCAGGCTCCCCGAAGCGGACGTTGCCTCTCCTCGGCAGGACGGGCCTGCGTTTAACTAACAGAACCATGTGTTGGCGCTGCTAAATCGAACAGGAATGACGTCTGCTTCCGTTTCCTCCTCGCCTTTTCAGACCTCGTGCCGAGGAAGCTGCCGAAGCTCGTCGCAGCCCGGTCAAGACTCTCTTTAACATTCCAGAGAATTCCTAAAGGTGAAATTGGTGGGGCGATTCTGGTTCCGCGGGACGGGCGGCGTGGGGGCGCGCCAAGCCCGCCGTGACCTGTGCTTCAGGCTCCTCGTAGACTTCGCAGTGGCGTGACTGTCGTCTTTTTCTATAGCACTTTGTACGACTGTGTGGTGTACCAGTGGCGTCCTCTGTCCGCGTTTTCCTCGTGAAGCAGCACTTTGTTCGACGGCTGTTAGCGAACGTGCCACACCTCAGAGGGGTGCCGCAACCTCGCGATGTGCACGGTTCAATTTCTGCTATCTGATTTAAGTGCATTAGTGGGGATTTTTATTATTTTATTTTTTACTTTAACCGTGGGAGTCTCTCTTGACCTGTTCGTAGAAGTCCCGGTGTCGGAACAGGCTCAAGTGGATGTAGCACAGGGGAAGAAAAGGTGGAAAAAAAAAAAAAAAGAAACAAGTCCAAACCAAGTGTTGAGGTGCGCTGACTTGAGGTTTGGGTCCACTGCACCAAAAAGTCGTGTTTTTCTCAGTAATTTAAAGTAAATTGATGAGTCGTGTTGCTGGTTTGTGACGGACGTTTGGTGGCACACACACACACGACTCAGTCTGACCTCTGAGGTCACGGTTCATATTTTATCACTGTGAAGGAAAGACGGCAAGAGTGATAAGACTGTCTTCTGTGGCCAATGACGACCTCCTCCCCCCCTCCGTGTTTGTTCCCTCAAACCCCCCGCCCTCCTTGTTACCCAGAAGGCCACAGTGAAGCACGTCAGAGCAATACTTAAAAAGCCAGGGGACACTGAGAAGAAAAAAGTAGCTTACCTCCCTCTAACTCTATTCCTATGCTGTTTTTTCTTTTTTCTTTTTTTTTTTTTTTTTTTTAGTTTAACAGCCACATGTTGGCTGTGTCGGGCAGCATGTCCAGTGGCAGCCCCTCACTGCTGCCCCTAGTGGAGAGCCAGGGTACTTCTCGGTCTGCTGGGAGGTGGGACTATTCAATTATGTTCATTGGAAAGGACGTGACTGGGTTTCTGTAGGGTCCTTTTTGAGCAGCTGTTGTCAAGGCAAAATGCTATGCTACAAAATACTAATGTACTCCAATAACTGTACGTGTATGTTTATTCATGAATAAATTGGTTAAACGTGTCTTTTTGTTGTGGCTTTTTTTTTATACGGAGTCTGTCTGACCATCTAAAGTTAAGATTTATTAATATTCATGAAGACTTTGACTGATTTTAAAGACTTTAATAGCTCAGTACATGTGTTACAGGCCTGTCATAATATTAATAGACTTTATAATTGTCTTTTCTTCCAACTACATGTTTATAAAAATCAAACTTTGCTGCTGCATGCAACCAGTCTTCATATCTCTGGCTTGCACAGTGCATGTCAGGGAGAGAGTACCTGGTGTTCAATTATTCACTGGAACTTTCTAACAGGGGAATGCAACAGTTCGCCGGCAGGTGGCGCCACACTGCAATGACAGATTTTATTTGACACCTTTTATTGAGCTGTAAAGTGGATTTGGTTTGCAGACTGGGCTCGTAATAAAATCACAAATCACCACAGCGCACGCACCACCCAAGCAGCAAGAGAGAGCCAAGGGGAAATCAGAGACTAATGTTAAAAGATAAAAAGTTCATTATTGTAAAGTTGCTCTGCTGGAAGTGGAGCCTGAATCCTTTGGGGCCTCACTCAGAGCTTCAAAATAAGACATTAACCTGTTTACAAACCCCACATTTGCAAGATTAGCCATTACAAAACTGTTTCATATACATCCTGATGCCTAGAGAGCAGACTATAGCCTATGCAAATCAACACGCACACACACACTGCTGCCCTCAGTATTTTGGTGTGAACTAGTATAAAAAAGTATTTTTTTCCCAAACCTGTAATTTAAAATCCGCTGTATATACACTGTGGAGACTGTAAAGCATATGAAGGAAATGTGAGATATGGGAAAATTTAAATATATAAATATAGATAGCATCAGATCTGCAGCCAAATTCTCAGACGTGTTTTTATGATTTGACCTTTATTCATTTCCACTTCCATAATCATTATTTGTTTTCATAATTATGCATTCACATATTTATTTATTTTTCTACAACGGATTAGGGAAAGTTGATGCTGGCACCCCACTGAGGCTGCCACCCATGGAGCAGAGGGTCTGATTACATTTTGGATCACTTGGCTGCATAAATTTGCATATTAACGAGGGAAACCTCTCCCCTTGAGCCGTAACTCTCAGGGTCTCTGTGGGACAGAAACACAGGCCACGGCGTGTGGGGTGGAAACACACTGTCCCAAACGTGTTGACGAGTCATAAATGTGTTAAACATTAATTATTATTCTATTTTTAGAGTGTTTATGAAGGCAGACAGGAGGACAGGAACATGCAGACCAGCGGAGTTACCTGCTGATTAATGCTGCTCATTTGACCACATCAAGTTTATACTAAATATTGAATGCATATTGAATGTATCACGGTGATTATCGCGGGACATTGGGCAGCAAAGCGATTTATACTTGATTTTGAAATGATTTTTCACCCTCTAAAATATTCTTACCATGAATAAATAAATTGCCCTGCATTTTTTTTTTTTTTTTTTTTTTTTTTTTTTTTGTCTGAAAGTGCGGACTTTGCAGGTAATTTTGAAATGTTTGTAAATATTTCACACATTTTCAACATGATTTTTATTCATTGTTTTAATATTCTAAAATTTAATTTTTAATAATAAGTGAATGTCATAAATAATAAATACATTTTAAATGTCCTTTCTTCCTGTACTGTAAGGTCTGTCTTATAATTCATTTTTTTCTGATTTTTTTTTTAAATTAATTACTAAATACTTTTTTTTTTTTTTAAAGAATATAATCCATCTTTATAACCCAAAGAACCGAGTTTTAAGCATTTTTAAGACGCGTTCAGGTTTCAGATGATTAATTACTAGTATCGATTAGCCCACAAAAACTGATTTAACTGTCCATTATTATTTACAGTTCACAGGCTCATCAAACCCTAAGGGACCAACACAGGTTACGGCTGGTTTTCAAAATTAGACTGACAACCACTGTAGTCGATGTACAATGTTAATCTTTTATTGTTTTTGTTTTTTATTTTTATTTATTTATTTTATCATTTTATTTATTTATTCATCCATTTTCCTGGGTGTGAGGAGGCTGGATGTCACTGAGGGGGCGGTGCACCTCGACAGACACCCCCCACCCCCACCTCCCCTCCTCCTCTCGCTCTCTCTCTCGCTCTCTCTCTCTCTCCTCACTACCCATCAGGCACAGTGTGACCAGCAGCCACACAGCCAGACAGCCTGCAAACCAGCACCAACACACC